>NW_013666840.1:165090-167886 GCF_000517525.1 Limulus polyphemus | reverse complement strand
CGAACCGGGGCGAACCGGCTGAATCCCACCACTGCATATATTTAAAACAAAGGCATTGATTTATCAGAAACAGAATTCCTACTCATGTTTATTTAAATGTACAAACTGTTTACGTTGTTTATGTGTGAAATATGTGTATTTTTATGCCTGTACTTACTTCATATCACTTTATTTATTATCGTGTTCTAATGTTCGGAACTTATGTTTGCCATAAGTGAATTTGAAATGGTTATTTGTCGTTACTGTTTCCATATTTTAATGGTATCGCGATTTTAATGGCTACTAGCTAAGGTACGCGTCCAACGCAAGGGAAACACATAGAGTCCCTCGGGAAGTGACATGGGGAGAGGGGCAGGTACAAAATGCCTGCCCCCCCCCCCTATGTCAGTGGCCCTATAAATGACTTCTACTAAGAATGCTAACCCCCTATGCCAGTCTCGACGTGGCCCTACGGATGTCCTCCCCTAATAATGCATACCAAGTTTGGTTGAGATCGGTATATGCGTGAAAAGCAAACATTAGATACATATATAGATAGATGGGTTTGTAAGCGGAGAACTGAACCATGCCACAGCGTAAACTGTAACAGAAGGCCTAATGGACCACGCCACAGCGTAAACTGTTACAGAAGGCCTAATAGACCACGCCACAGCGTAAACTGTTACAGAAGGCCTAATGGACCATGTCAAAGCGTAAACTGTAATAGAAGGCCTAATAACACCACGGATTGAAGTCAGAACTGCAACCGAAATGGACAAAATTTTTACAACTTGACGACAATTGCACACAATACGTCAATCATTGCTGTAGCTGTCGCAGTCACATCAGAGTTATTGTATCTAGATGTTTTGTTGTTATTGTTTTCACGCGTCAAAACCTCAGGTTCAGCACTTGATACAAAAGCAAGGGTCAATGAACTCGATTTATTATGTTGTTTTTATAATACCTATATAAGTAATATAGGTGTGCACTACACTATCACGTGTATTTATAATTTTGTAACTCCGTTCTTCGTACGTAAATGTATGAATAATATTTTGAGGCTTATATTAAAATGGGTAAAATACATAGTGGCCAAAAATTAGTTTTCCCACAAATACTCTCTTCTGTGTGGTTCACATATAATTTGCTGAACCAAAACTCGTTAGTTCTAGATCAGTATGTGTATCAGGCTTAGCACTGATAAGCCTTTCGGAACAACTGTTTCAGTGTATACAAGAGAAGAAACTGAAATTCAATTCGTGATTTTTTTTTCAAATAAGTTCTGTATTGACTCTCAACAGGAGGAAAAACCAAATGAAAACTAATCTTACATGCATGTCCTCCGGAGGGAAGGCGATAAATTTACAGACTTATAACGCAAAATTCCGAGTTTCGATTCCGCGCGGTGGACAGAGTGCAGATTTCACAAAGAAATCAGCAACAACAATCTTAAATGCAATAGGTAAAAACATGTATCCAAGTAACTAAATCATGCAGATTTTCAACTTTCTAGGCCAACCAATGATTATTTGCAAAGTTGAATTGCTAATTTCAGAAACTTGTAATTTGACCACTGGCTACACTCCAAATTAACCATCTGCACGACCGGATTGAAGAATTGGAGGGCCCGGGGCAAATTCTGTATGGCAGGGGGCCCTCAGAGCTGAACTTCATTCATTAAGTCAAATACAATTCATACTGTTTTTTTAGCTGCACAAACACAAGTGTAAATAATACAAAATACTAAATTTATAATAAATATAAAGTAATAACAACAAAGTTTATACCAAGTCTAAAGTAACGACAGTGGATTTTTTGTTAAATCGCAAATATTTATGAATGAAATGCTATACGAACACGTTAATGAAAAATTACAAAATAATAGGTTTATTGGAAATAACTAAAATCGCTTTTTCATAGTGATTCAATTGTAAACAAATAGTTCACTGTATATAAAACTTCACAAATAGCATAACACGAAATATGTAAAAAGAATTAGACAGCAATATATACAAAATATGGATAATTAAATATAAAATATATCAGAATATAAAAGAAAACGTAAAACCTCCTCTCTATATATAGAAAGTGAAAATAGGACACCATATTCGCCGATTTAAAAAAAAAGCTAAAACGACAAAACAAGTCACTTACTACTTTTAGTATCGAAGTACTGTTAGTTAGCATCAACAAAGTTTCTGAATGATAGGCTAGATAGCCCATTTAAACTCTCCACTTTAACCTTCCCTATTTCTAAACTTTTCGATGAACCACGAAACACAAGAAAAAATTAAATCACATACTTGGTCAGAGACAAACTCTCTTTCTCGTGCATTTGTTTGTCTGAATATAGAAAGAGGCCGTTACAGTTGTTTGACGTTTTTGTTATTATTATCGTGAAGAATCATGCTTACTGACCGAGAAATTAATTACTTTCTCTCGTCTTATAAATGTAGTGTTGTAAAGGGATGAATGCTCCTAACTATACATAATTCTCCGAAAAGTAGGGTACCGTACTAGAATATTACTTACGATCTTCCAAGCACGTGACGAGTTACAGTCGCAAACAATGCATAACAAAGCCTTATCGGCACTGGATATAACAGATATGATGTGTTACTGGATATAGTAGATATGGTGTGTTACTGGATATAGTAGATATGGTGTGTTACTGGATATAGTAGATATGGTGTGTTACTGGATATAGCAGATATGGTGTGTTACTGGATATAGCAGATATGGTGTGGTAGATGTGTTACTGGATATAGCAGATATGGTGTGTTACTGGATATAGTAGATATGGTCTGGATATAG
>NW_013666840.1:152278-164266 GCF_000517525.1 Limulus polyphemus | reverse complement strand
GTGGTAGATGTGTTACTGGATATAGCAGATATGGTGTGTTACTGGATATAGCAGATATGGTGTGGTAGATGTGTTACTGGATATAGTAGATATGGTGTGGTAGATGTGTTACTGGATATAGCAGATATGGTGTGTTACTGGATATAGCAGATATGGTGTGGTAGATGTGTTACTGGATATATCAAATATGGTGTGGTAGATGTGTTACTGGATATAGCAGATATGGTGTGGTTGATATGTTACTGGATATAGCAGATATGGTGTGGTAGATGTATTACTGGATATAGCAGATATGGTGTGGTAGATGTATTACTGGATATAGCAGATATGGTGTGGTTGATATATTACAATACATTTTTCTCAACTTTTACTCATCAGTACGTATAGAGAGTTATTCAAAAATTACATCAAAGTAGATGTATTTATTACATATATACATGACGTATAATGTTTGTGTATGTATACATAACGTTTGTGTGTATATACATAACATTTGTGTATGTGTGTATGAATAACCTTTGTGCGTGTGTATACATTATATATACATTTATATATAATGCTAGTGTGTGTGTGTGTATATATATATAATGTTTGCATGCATACATAACATTTGTGTGTGTACATATAATGTTCGTGTATGTGTATATAATATTTGTTTGTGTGTATACATAACGTTTGTGAATCTCAATTTTCGCGATCACAAGTGTCTTAAAATATAAATGAAAATTTACCTCGGCTGAAAACTCGCCAACGAATCTGAATTAATCATCACAACAAAATGACTGTAGATTAGGGTTAAAACCACACACCTTTATCTGTATGTATGTTTGCATAAAAACTCATAGATAAGCCACACTTAACAACAGAAAAAAATAGACGTCCTCGTGAAAAGTTTTGGAGCAATATGTGGCACACCAGAAGCGCGTGCATGGCAACATATTTTGAACAAGAAGAACAAAACCACTTAGTTCAGTAATATCAGACTACTATATTATTAAATCTTTTTCAGTTCCTCTTTAGGCTTCAGGTCAACGGTTCCACCCATTCTTTCACGACTGTTTCCGGTCCTTTCATCTTTAACTGATTTTACCCGAAAGAGGGCATTAAACCCGTATGAAAATCTCACGCACAAGGTGCACTTACTGTCGAACTATATTCTGACTGCTGCCTTTTTGCGAACATTGACAATATCTTTGTTTTGCATGAGTAACCTTCCGTGAAGAAATTCATCATCTCTGTATTAAACTTCCACGAGTTAATGCCAGGCTGATATTTATATATGAAATAAATAAACAATTTTGTGGTACACGTACAGTTCATCGTCACTGGTTGAATAAATATCACCAGTCCTCATTAGATTTGTTGCAAAAACACATTGTCATGTCCAACGTTAACAGTGATGGGCAAGAATTCATAGAAACATCAAAGCATCCTTACCTTTATACATTTACAGTTTCATATTAACTTACCACCCACCGGTGGCTCAGCGACAAGGCTAAGGACTTATAACGTTAAAAATCGGGTTTCGATACCTGCGGCGGACAGAGTACACACATCTATTGTGTAGTAGCTTTGTGCTTAAAAACAAGTCGCATGAATTTAATTTACGTGTGGTCGCATGCCATTTACAGTGTGGAGTACAATATTTGAAATCGGACCGATAGTTCAGCCTACATAGCGACCTTATGTGTGTAATAACAATAATAGCTAATTTCTGATTAATTCTGTTTCTGTAAACGTCCACCAGGACAGGTGGTTAAACATAACCCATTTATTTAATAACGTTTAGAGCACGTGCACATAAGTGGTTGACAACTTATAAAATTACTGCCATTCCCAAGAAACAGTTTGATTTGTGTAAAAGCATCTGTACACATATGAAAAGGATGTACCCTAACTTAACAGAAAAAGAAGAGTGTTAAAAAAAAAGGAATAATTTATGTGTCTGTAAACATAAATGAGCTAATTAGAACAAATGCCCTTCAAATTCATAAGTTTTAGTAAGTTGTTATGGAAAAAATATTAAATTACAAGGCCTTGGGAATGTAACATCATATCTCCAACTATGCCTAAAACTACGAGCATGATCTTAAAATAGTTTATAATGTATTTAATATAAGAAACCGCAAACTCTGTTAATCATATTGTTGTACGCTATATTTTTAACGTTTTAATTTAGACACATATATTGTTGTATAGAGCTTTATTGTTCGGTAGATTGTTTTGAATTATTTGGTAAAAATAATGCCAAGTCCAATCCACGTAAGGATGGCGAATTCGTTTATCTATTTTTTTTTTTTTTTTTTTTGACAAGAGTAGACTTAGTTGTGGCCTTGTGGGATTGGTTATTTAGTTAGCGAGAATTTTAGTCAAGTGCTTGATCATTTAATCATTGAATTTTTAGTTTGTATTTCAACGAAGTACTAAAGATCCAAGAAATGCGGAATACATTTGAAAATGCAGAATTATCTAGGAATCTGTAAATGTAAATAGGCTTAGCAGATGGTTCTAAAGTTTGTAATTCTGCATTTGTTTAGTAATATAAGATCAAATGGTATAGCCAACGCAACGAAGCTATAGCTATGGCACCACCGATCGAGGCTCAAAAATACATGGTTGCACATGTATAGTATTAATAGCAAAATTATATGCTATTGAAATCGCGTTATGACTGGCCACTGTAAAAATTCAAACCATTTAACAATAAATATACTTTTTATGATCAAATAAATGTGTTTCTACCAATTGTTGTACTACTTGCTATACTACTTCGGTATAGAGTTTATGCAATCGGGCAGGCGTACTTTAATAAAATGTCTTCTGTCTATCAAGAATTGATCTAAAGATAATTGTTATTTTCTGCAGGCTTATAATATTAAAAAAGGTACGTGTAAAGCTAACTCTTAATAAACAAGAGAGCCTAGGCCCACGATACTAGTGGATGATGTTGGCTAACGATTAACATATGCACTGAAAGCTTTTGATTGTTATTATGCGCAAAGCTACACTTTGTTTGTGTGTTTGATTTTTTAGAGCAAAGCCACATTGGACTATCTGCTGTGTCCATCACTGGTATCAAAACACGATTTTTTAGCGTTAAAAGCCCTGAAACTTACCGACGAGCCACGGGGGTGTCTTGAAAGCTTAATTGTTTTTGTTTGTTTTTTAATTTCGCGCAGAGCTACACGAGGGCCATGCTGCGCTAGCCCTCCCTAATTTAGCAGTATAAGACTAGAGGGAAAGCAGCTAGTTATCACCACCCACCGCCAATTCTTGGGCTACTCTTTTACCAACGAATAGTGGGATTGACCGTCCCATTATAACGCCTCCACAGCTGAAAGGGCGAGCATGTTTGGTGGGACGGAGATTTGAACCCGCGACCCACAGATTGCGAATCGAGCGTCCTAACCACCTGGCCATGCCGGGCCCGCTGAAAGCTTAGAATAAAATAAGCTTAGACAGAACGGCACTTTCCTTATTTATGTATATCAATTTTTATGCTTGTTCCACCAGGAAAAACTTCCTCTTTATAAATAAATTAGCAAATACGTAATTCATGAAATATTTGGTGCATTTCGCCATGTACTACATTATAAAATACTTATATTAGGTTATGTTTAGAAACAAGTATGTCAACAAAACAAATTTATAAATATAATTATAAGCTAGGAAAAAACACTTATTGAACAATGGACAATGTTGGACCGGGCGTAGCCTAGTGGTTAGTGTACCCTAGAGGCGTCACTAGGTACTTAAAAGATTCGGGGCTCAGGCCCATAGGCGCGGGAATTTTTTTGAAAAAATATTCGTACAATGCTTGTAAAACATACATTCTGCTTAATAATGGCTGGAGTATCAAAGTGGGTTCACCGAATTTGAATACATTCTGCTTGTTCTACGAAAAATAAATCTACAGTGAATGCCCACAAATACCACATCAGTGGGCATTCTTGTTCAAATAAGGTTTTTATACTATTATCACAAAGACAATCAAAAGATGTAGAATTCAAAGTTCGCCGATAATTGTTTTATATCCAGATTTAATAAGAGAAATATGTCCACGTCTCTTATAGTCAAAACAACAGAAATCAACAGATTCAAACAAAACAGCAGTACAAAGTTTATCTTAGTGATAACTTAGCCGTCTACAGGTACTTAGTCTCAATACATGTAGATGAATAATACATTATTTGTATACAAGTACAACTTTGTGTAAAATTAGCGATAAGGATATGTCACACTCTTTACTCGCGATAATTGAACTTTAAGTGATTGCTGCTTTCAACGGAAGTCTTTTCGTTCTTCATCCATGAAGATTCGCAGTTGAAATACTAAAAACCCAAATACACGCACTGTATCCAGACTACCACATTAAAGTGCTTGTCGTGGCCTAATTGTTTGCGCATGGATCTGTGGATCAAAGGGTTGAAGGTTCGAGACGTGATGGTATTGAATATGCTCCGTATTTTCAGCATAATAAAAGTGACAGTCTTTCATGGTTGCCGACCATACAATTGTATTTTTACTGACATATAGACAAACAGTGGTCTAATTTTTACGGACACTGTATTTTTTATTTTTTTTACTAACATCATTACAATAACACGTGTTTATCTATTTACGAATTCAAAGACAAAGTTAAAATGTTACTTTTCTATTTTCTACTGACAGCCTGCAAATATCTACAGACGGTGGATAACCTGTATTGAATCCCACTGTTAGGCTTAAAGAACCAAACGAAGCCTTTGTGTAGATTGGTGCTGCTGGCTGGCTGCCTTCTCTCTGGTTTGTACTTGAAATTTAGGGGTTGTAGCTAAATCCTAGAGGTCTCTGATGTAGAAGTTTAGCTCAAGTTAATAAAAATAGTTTTTATTTTAAACGAACGTTATAGGCAGCATTAGGTTTTGTTTTTGTTTGTTTGTTTGTTTTGTAGTTAAATAGAAACCAACACAAATGGCTATCTGTGCTGTGTCCACCACAGGTATCAAAACCCGGTTTTTAGTGTTATGATCCTTAAGATTTACCGCTAAGCCAATGGAGACGAAATAACAAGATAACTGTTTTTTTTTTCGTGATTCTTGTGTCTCGATCTTTGAGAACCAAGATAAGAGAACAGTTAACTTACTTTGTGACTTTTTATATGTCTACTATACTTTTGAAGGTCTAGAATTATACGTCGTGGGTAGAAATAATCTTAAAACTGAATGATGTGTGATTTAATCAGAAATAATAGACATGATCGGAAATGAGTATGATCTGTACATACACAAATACACGTGCTTGTTGATCTGTACACATACACACACACACACATGTTTGTTGTTCTGTACACGCACACATATACACGTGCTTGTTTGTTTTAGTGCAAAGCCACATAACAAGCTATCTACGCTCTGTACACCACGGTGAATCAAACCGCGGATAACAAAAATTGATCAAAAAAGTACTTAAACAAAGACTTTCGTATGTTTATTCTAAAACAAATTAACCATTTCCTTCCAGTATTTTAACACTATAATATGGGATAACTACGAGTTTACAATGTTACATGTATAGTATATAACACTATAATATGGGATAACTACGAGTTTACAGTGTTACATGTATATTATATAACAGAACAACATGCGATAACTATAAGTTTGCAATGTTGCATGTATAGTATATAACACAACAACATGCGATAACTATAAGTTTACAATGTTGCATGTATAGTATATAACACAACAACATGCGATAACTATAAGTTTACAATGTTACATGTATATTATATAACACTATAATATGGGATAACTACGAGTTTACAGTGTTACATGTATAGTATATAACACTATAATATGGGATAACTACGAGTTTACAGTGTTACATGTATAATATATAACACTATAATATAGGATAACTATAAGTTTACAATGTTACATGTATTGTATATAATATGCAATAATATAAAAGGTATTCACTTCATTCCTCGTGAAGCCTACCGAGAGAGAATGGATAATACTTCCCACCTTGTTTTGTTGTTGTTGTTTAACCTTATAAGATAAATGAAGACCGGACAAACAAATATGGAGAAACTTAAAACATTGAATTATCCCCAATATTTCCAGAAAATGTTACACTTTTGTAGCCAAATGAACAGTTACTAGGGTATAATAGAAACAGAAGGTGAAAACAAAATAATACGTAATATTTAAAAACAATGTGAAGATTAACATCATTACTTAAAGACACAGGTGCCCCCAGTGGCTCAGCGATAAGTCTGAAGACTCACACCGCTAAAGTTTCGACACTCATGGTAGACACAACACAGACGGCCCATCGTTTAGCTTTGCGCTTAACAAGAAACCAAAAGATCGAATCGTGCTGTAACTGAACTCATACTCTTAAAACAAAGTCGTTTCTGAAATTATTACTTTATCTCCTTCAGTGAACTTGCCTGAAGAAATTCGCTACAGTTCCGTATCAGGATATATATTGTTCCTCCGAATTTTATGGGCAATATGCAATAATATAACGTATATGGAACCAGGAATAAAACTTAAAATCACGGATAAAATTTTCAGAAATGAGAATTGAGTTTGACTGAGTTGAATTAACGCGCTAACCTACACAATAGGCTATCTGTGCTCTGCCCAACACGGGTGTCAAAACCTGGTTTCTAGCGTAGTAAGTCCGCAGACATACTACTGTGCCACTGGGAGGCCCTACACAAAGGGCTAGCTGAGCTAGTCATCCCAAGAATGAACACACCCACATAGTGCGAAGTGCGATTTCGCGAAACGGGACAGGAACCATGGGCCCTCAAATTCACAGCTCTGGAAGCTAACCTCTGGCCCAAAAATATTTTATAGAAGAGTTTAATGACTCCTATTTATTATTTCCTACAGTAATAGGACGAAAACATGAGTTCCATTATTTCCAATTTAAATTAGCTATAACGCCCATATTTATATGTGACAGGTTTTGGTTTCTAATTTTATTTTTAACACTATATATAGTACATCAGCAAGAAAATCAACACGCCAGAACCCAGCACATACTTCAAGATCGACTGCTTCCCTTTACACGGACTGGCCAGAGACTTTGGACCTGGCCAAAGGCAGATTAAAGCTGTGAGAATCGTTGGTGGATCTTAACCTAACCGCTCAGTTCGTGACTTAAAATCTGACGCCAGCCGAACATTGCTAATTTTTTGGAAATATGCTTTTGTTAAACATGCATTTCAATGCAGAATATTACAGTCATTTATGTTGATGATGATTATTCAATGTCTCGGATGTAAAGACTTTTTACATTATATATTTTTCACGAAATGTGTATATACTGCTTAAAAACTCCCTCTTTATACAGCAGGAGTTCCGAGTTGTTATATCTGTGCCAACAGATATATAATACTATTGAATTAGCCTGAAACAATAAATATAATAACCTGTGCTAGAACGAACAAAATCTGAGGTAATCAACTTTAATTAATGGTTTGTAGCTGACAAGTACGACGTATAGCATTTAATATTGTGACTTACATATTTTGATAATGTAAACAACAACAAGAAAACAAACCATAAGTGTCAAAAAACATCTCAAAAATCTAAACTTTTACAATGTCATCACGTGCCCCAAGTTATGAACCCAGTCACAGTTTTCCTCTCAATAGACTAAACATTCCATCAATACTTAATAGAAAATAATTTTCCGAACTAGCTTTACAAATACAAAACGTATTAAATTGTTTGAGATCTTTCTCAGTTCCAATTTTGAAGTTATTAGACTTAAATCAGAATTTTTTCTATAAACTGCCGACATTAAAAGTACAAATCGTTCATTATAATTCACAAGGATAAAATAGAAGTTTTAAAACATCATTTTTAACTTGTTTCTCACTGAGAAGTTTACGGACTTATAACGCTAAAATCTGGGGTTCGAGTACCCATGGTAGACAGAGCACAGATAGCCTATTATGTAGTTTCGCACAAATAAGTATTGTTAAAGTGAAAGTTCGATTTAGTTTACACCACCTTTTAAAAACTTCTGCACAAGTCACGCTTTGGAAATAAGTCACAAAATTATTAGAAGTATACTAAAATAAGGCTAATATTTTAGAACAAGTTAGAGAAAAATTAAATTGAATAGCTTAAAAGGCAAGTTTTAACCATCAAGTGATTAACTAATGTTCAAATAAGAAGGGTCGATTTGTGCAGTTAAAGATAAAATTAAAAAATAAATAAAAATAATGCATTTTTTTTCATTGAAATATGCTAAGGATTACTTCATTTCCAAAAATAAAATACTTACTTTGAATTTAATAACTGGCTGATGATGTTCCTTCTTCGAGAAAAATATAAATTATATGTATATATATATTATACAGTATTGGTTTCTTTCTGAAAACAAGTGTTTTACAACATTTGAAAAAATCATAGTAAGAATAACTTCTTTGTACACATATCTCATTTACTATATGCTTAACTGTGCAACACACGAGAGTTAATCATCTCAAAATAAGCACGTGCCAATTGTTTTCTAAACCAACAAACCCCAGTTGGTAGTATTTACAGTTCTAAAATAAACCAATAGCGTTGCTGAAACTTCCAAGAAGATCCCAAACGGGACTTATAAATATATAAGATTTGTCAACCAATGACCTCGCCAGTTGTTCGAATCACGGAGTAGATGGTATCAGCCAATAAACTTCACGAAAACATTTAAATAAACTATAGTTACTAATCCAGTAGTTTTACTAGTAATGTGCGTTACCTATGTTGTTATTCGGAAATAATGGTACAAATCAAGACCATAACTTGTGGAGGGCAAATCCCCACAGCAGAAAGTTATTGCAAGTAGTTCCAGGTAGTTTAGACAGCGAATCTTCGCTTCTTTTTCCAGTTATCAGGATCGGACAGTAGTGATGTGAAATTGTTTTTAATTGTACTTGATAATGATGGGACAGCGGTAAGTCTACAGACTTACAACACCAGACTCTGGGGCTTGATTCCCCGTGGACTGCAGACAATCTTCTACGGCTTTGCTCCACAAATAAATAAATGAAAGGAATAAAAATGCTTGATAATATCGATGAATTGTTTGAAACTATAAATTCATTTTGTTTTTGAACTATTATGTTTGCAACATTGCTTAATGGGAGATTTGTTCGTAAACTTACACAACAGAAAAAATGTGTGAGTTTATAATCGGCAACCTAACTCTTTCATATTGTAATTTCTAGTAATCTGAAACTCACAGAAAGCTTATGTGTGTATAATGCTTGTAAGTTACAGGATGAGTTAGGATCTGGCATTAAAATCTGACGAGCTACAGTCGGAACAAGTATGTAATTATTTATCATTCATATCATAAAGTTTTACATGTAGACGTTTTGGAAAATCTATCCAAAGAAAACTAATTATTTTATTAGTAAGGGGTGACAGTAATTTTATTGAACATTCTAAACATGTTTGCTATTGCCTTGGTGTAGGTTAACCCTATTTTCTATTCTGCTTCTGGTTCAGTATGTTTTGTAACTTATTCTATACTGTGTTATTGTATGTTTTGCAGAATACAAACATTTATTATTAAGCACATTGTTTTTGTTTTGTACATTAACTTTTACAGCCACTTTTGCTGACAAAGCTAACAGTTGGAATTAAAGAAACTGGAAAGGTTCTTAACAAATCAACAAATTCTGTTATTTCAAGTAATATAATGGATTTTTAGAAGAATTTAATAATGATTATGTTTAAAATATAACCGTATAATGTAAAGAAAATATTTGGTTAGAATAATTAAAATAATTTTCATTATTCTTATTATTTTTAATTTTTACAATTAAGAAGATTATTTTGCATATTTAGTTTAACATATGGATTTAAGAGTAACTTGAATTTTTTAAGCTGACTGAACCTCATGAGGTATTATTATGTTTGTGGCTGAATATATATATTGTTAATAGCAAAGATATCCAACTGATGAATCAAAGCATTCTAATCAGTGCAAACAAATCTCAGTGTTAATTGTCATGTGTTAATTTATTATCTATCAGTTATGTGACAGGAAGAGCAAATGTATTTTTATTAAGACATTTGAAAATGTCGATTTACTTAGTGAACTATATTTTTTCAATTTCCCCTTCATACTTTGTCTCTATCTAGTGGCAAATAAAACAACTAAAAATGGCTAGGTACCACATCTTGAGAAGCAAGTTAACTCATTGTTCACGGACTTTAATAAAAAGGTATTACTATGAGTTTCTAAACCTTAATCCTACGCTACCCCTCCACCAATTCCCAGTGGCTCAGCGATATATTTGCGAAGCTATAATCCTAAAATCCAGGTTTCAACACCCGTGGTGAGCATAGCACATACAGTGCGTTTTGTAACAAACCTACGCTACATGTTTAGTTAGTAGCGTCATCTCTTGACAAGTAATAGAACTTTGAAATATGTTCTTGCTTTTCGGCGAAGGTTAGTTAGTGTTAACCAACTTTGATAGCTATATCTAACCAAGCTCTCACTAAATACTTTGTAATAAAATGTGATTATTTCTTTCAATTTTTTTTTCTAACGAAATTTTAAAATAAGATTTAAACTGTTTCTGAAGATACCTATATCTATTACAAAAAGCTTCTCAGTTCTAGTGATTTATGAATTTATAGTGTTTTGTATGTATTAAAATTTATAAAATGAATAATCTTTATAAAATGGAGACCGTTAACAAAAAATAGTTTAGTTCATTTTTTAGTCACTAGAACTGAAGCCTTCGTTGGTTATTACATCCACAAAGATACGCATACAAATTCAGAGAGTAGGTATACTGGAAAACTGTGCAGCACAGAGATTGGTCAATGGTATGTGACGTCACTAGGCTACATCTGATACCTGTAGTATAGTTGCAACCATACCTGAAATGTTTATTATTCACTAATTCTCAAATGTAAATATTAAGTTGTGAAATGGAACTTACAGTTCGTAATCTAGGGACGACTAGCGCAGGTAGCCCTCGTGTAGCTTTGCTCGAAATAAAAAAAAAAGAATTACGTATTAGTTGAAAATGTCATAACTTCCATGTTATTTGCTCTTATTTAACAGTCATATTTTATTACTGATCATTTCTGAATATGAAATAATTGTGCAAAGTTTTAACCTTACCTCAGAGTCACTGATTCTTAAGATGCTAATCTTGATTATTTAGAAGAATTAAAAGTTACAGAGCTCCAGTTTGTTGGCGGTGGGCGCTGTATCGACTAGCTACGTTTCATTTTGTCTATCAGGTCAATAATAGAGACAGCTATGCGTACATAGCTTTTCGTGATGTCGTATCTGATTCAAGCCGATTTCTCGTTATATATTTCAGGGGACTATACTAAGTTACATAACAACGGTTTCCTGTCCGTGGTAAAAAATAAATTCAACGACCAGAAGGTCCAAAGTTCGAGCCGCAATATGCCTCTGAACAATCACTCTGTTGTACAGCTGTATGTGTGTGTCGTAGGGGTGGGGTGGGATATAACTGTGATATTCAATATGCCTATTCGGTTAAGAGCGCCCGTAAAGACGGTGGGTGTTACTTATTGTTTACTCTCCTTCTTGTCAACAGTTATGAATTAATAAGGACGGTTGAACCTAAAACACAGGAGTCTCTGACCTGGTCAGTTAGACCATGCGATGCATAAGGTACCGTTCAGGTTGAAAACACAATGTAAAACTACATGTTAGTTACGGTTGGTCTTGATATACTGTTACCCTATAAACATATGCTCATTAGTATAAGTTTAGACTATTTAGAAGAGCCTATCACCACTTGTTGCAGTAGGAGTTACTGGAGGCATGAGGTTTAAGAGAAATGTGAATTCGTTTGTTTGTTTTGAATTTCGCGCAAAGCTACACGAGGGCTATCTGCGCTAGCCGTCCCTAATTTAGCAGTGTAAGACTAGAGTGAAGGCAGCTAGTCACCACCACCCACCGCCAACTCTTGGGCTACGAAAAGTGGGATTG
>NW_013666840.1:144310-151278 GCF_000517525.1 Limulus polyphemus | reverse complement strand
CGCTAGCCAGTCCCTAATTTAGCAGTGTAAGACTAGAGTGAAGGCAGCTAGTCACCACCACCCACCGCCAACTCTTGGGCTACGAAAAGTGGGATTGACCGTCACATAATAACGCCCCTACGGCAAAAAGGGCGAGCATGTTTTGTGAGATGGGGATTCGAACCTGCGACCCTCAGATTGCGAATCGAGCGCTCTAACCATCTGGCCCTGCCGGGCCCCACGTGAATTCGTTTCTATTGTTCTGGACAAGTGACGAAATACAAAAGTCTGCGCAAAAAAAATCCCAAACAAGTAAAATATCAAGGTTAACATCATTCTATCATATTGTGGGTGAACCATTTCTGAAAAACGTATCTCAGTTTACACAGTGATAATAAAAGTCACATTACAAATATTTGTGATGTGTCTTTTCTATTTACAACTGAGTTTCAACACTGTCTTCCGTTATCACAAGTGATCGAATTTTAAGTGAGCAACAATGCCAGTGGAATGTGCAGTTGATAAGGGTTTCAGTATTATTGTAACGGATTCTGTCTTTGGGTGAGTTCTTTTTGATTATTCGGTAAAAAGATTACCAAAGTCCACTCCACTTAACGATAATGAAAATAAATGATTTATTTAATCGTAACTTACGAAGACTTTTCAGGCTACTTTCTTTAATGTGCCTAACTCACAAATAGAAATAAGAAAAGAACGCGATATCGTGTGTAGCAATTAGTGAAAAAAAAACATAAAACGGAACAAATTGTCAGAAGTCTGATATCAGAGAAACTAGTTTCGACACATTCTTGCATCCTTTTCAGTGTCGAAACTAGTTTCTCTGATATCAGACTTCCGACGACTTGTTCCGTTTACTGTGTTTTTTTCACTCACAAATATAACTAAATAGTCACTTGTAAAATTTACTGTTTTATCTACGACACAACTCAAACTGGATGATTAACATTTTTGGTAATTGATCGATAACATAATAGCACATTAATTAATTAACTAATCATCTAATTAACATGCTAACCGAATTAACTTTTAATACACTCGTTGACCAACTCCCATCCATCAATCTTCTATTGTGTAAATGTTGTTGCCTATTTTCCTCAATTATTTATAAAATTCAAGACGTCGCGTGCTCATCACGTAACGTTAATTCTAGAACTCAGGAAACTTCTAGACCTCACACATAATCAATCCAAGTTCACAGGAACAGTTGTACTTGGAAACTGAATATTTGCTGAAGGATCATATTGAAAGTGACTTGTTTACAGGAACGATGAATGTTGAATTGTAGTTGTTTGACTAACGTGCTTATTTTTCAGTGGGAATTGAACGTTCAGATGGTTTAATCCTGATATCCTAATTAGCAAACAAATTAAATAATTACGTCATTGATTATCTTTAGAAAATAATTACCTAAATTAATGACTCAGTATTGTAGTCGATTTTGTTTTTAATATTTTAATTTTGATGTTTTGTGCTGTTTTCTAGAGGGAGTATAAATGTGACATTTTTTGGTTAAAACTATACCTGCACACATCTATTATTTACTAGACTTATAAACATTAAGGTGTGAAATGAAAATTATAAAGTGTAATTTACTACATGAGATATCGTCATTAATTACTTCAGTTTTCGTTAAGATGATAATAATATTTAGTAAAATTAAAATGTAAACTATATATAAACATAATAGAAAACTGGTTCCATAAGTTGAACCAGTGCTGTTCAGTAGAACTGATGTCCCTGTCTAAACACTCAACACATCTTTATGATATGAATATTTTAGATTTAGCAGAAACAGTTCTATTTGTAAACTAAATATTTACTGTCCT
The DNA here is from genome assembly GCF_000517525.1 of Limulus polyphemus. Lineage (NCBI taxonomy): Eukaryota > Metazoa > Arthropoda > Merostomata > Xiphosura > Limulidae > Limulus > Limulus polyphemus. The sequence continues at coordinate 149,452 of NW_013666840.1, read as the reverse complement.
TGGATGTGGTAAGTTTACAGAGATAATTAATTGTATTTGGAAGCGCCAAGTTCACAGGAACAGTTGTATTTGTAAACTAAATATTTATTGTCCTTGGATGTGGTAAGTTTACAGAAATAATTAATTGTATTTGGAAGCGAATGCTATTACAGGTAACCCCGTGACGTCACACATAATTAACAAATCAGTGCGATACAGCTCATCCCAACATACCTGGTATCTATATTATTTTACTTATCTTGAGTGGATATAATAATCATTTGTTTGTTTGTTAAACACAAAGCTACACAATTGGCTATCTGTGCTGTGCCCATCACGAGTATCGAATCCTACTATTTAGTGTTATAAACTTGCAGACTTACTGCTGAGCCATTGGGAGGCTATATAATAACCAACGAAAGCTTGAACTTTAGCGACCAAAGAATGAATTTATTTTTTGTTAACGGGCTCATTTTATAAAATATATTCGTTTGAGAAATGCCAATAGATACAGAACGACATAAAATTATAATTCACTAGAAATGAGTAGCCTGTAGTAGCTAGAACAGTTAATATTTTGTTTTCAAACATGAGTGATTTTCGTTAGAATAAAAGGCAGAAAGAAATAAGCATATTCTATTACAAAGTGTTTACCTACACCTCGATTACAGAGACCATCTGAGTTCGTAACATTAGCTTTTGCCAAGAATTATCAACATATTTCCAAGTTATATTATTTGTCGACAGATGGCATTTAAGGAGTAAAGTTTGGAAGCTCAAAGAAACAATTTTAGTAAAGTATGTGAAAATTAAAGTAACTTGTTTCTTAAAATTTATAACCTAAAACTCCTTTGCTTATAACAAATTTAATAGATCAGTCTTTTGCGTGTCGTTTCTTCAACTTACTTATTTTGTGTTATCATTAACTTTATACTTTTGTATGATTTTGAAGTTTTAAGTAGGAAGCACGTGCTTCGAAAAGATGGATATCCGACTACAAGGCCAGATGTGTTTTGCTATCTTCAAGGATTGTTGTTTAACACATGTGGATTCCAGAATTTATATATCTCATCATGACTTAGTTTCTATTTTTGTGAACACCCTGATAAAACACACACACACACAACTGTACTCATTTTCAATATTAAAAGAGCATTGTATAGCTGTATCTTCAATATTCTGCCGTTAGTCCAAATCTAAAATATAAATTCTCACAGTCGTATCAAATATGTTTTATCACATCTTTATACAAAGTTGCCTATTTTCCTATTCAAAAAACAAATTCAAGGTTTGAAGAAATATTACTTTATCATACAGTTACCATACTGTTCGAGGAAACACAATTTGTACAATGTGATAATTTCAATACTTGTAACTAGATATATGGTTCCAATATTTGTTACCAAATATTGACACTGTTCTTCTTCTACAAAGCTATGGTTACAATAATTATTAGCAGATATTATCACTGTTGTTCTTCTTCAAAGTTATGGTTCCAATAGTTGTTAGCAGATATTATCACTGTTGTTCTTATACAAGGCTATGGTTCCAATATTTGTTACCAAATATTATCACTGTTGTTCTTCTACAAAGCTATGGTTCCAATAATTGTTAGCAGATATTATCACTGTTGTTCTTCTACAAAGCTATGGTTACAATAGCTGTTAACAGATATTATCAACGTTGTTCTTTTCCTCTAGAAAGTTATTGTATGAAAAGTTGTTGATAGAACAAGTTGTTGATTTTTTTTTTTAATAATATCTGCAAAGTTCTTGAGCAGGTGGCTAGTAGTGGAATCCTCAGTGATGTTTATTTGTGATAAACAACGTGCCCTAATCCAGACACTGTCTAGATCCTTACTGATTTATATTTGAGAATACAGTTTAGTCCATTACAGATAGTGCGTGGATCTTCAGCGATTTGTACTTGATATAACGATTTATTCCATCCCAGATGCTGTCCGGATCCTCAGTGATCTATACTTGATATAACGGTGTCTTGATGTCGTCAGAGGACGACGCCTCCCATTACTGATACTGATACATCTTTTGTAGGTGATAGACGTTAAGTTGTGGCTTGGAGATAAATTACTGTTAGATCTGATAACTGTTTGAAGGTTATATCTAAGGTTTTTGTTGAACCAGAGAGGCAGCTTGGAAGTCATACTAAAGGTTATTTTTGGATCAAATAAAACAGATTGGAAGTCATATCCAAGGTTTTTGTTGTACCAGTTGGACAGTTTGGAAGTTATATTAAATGTTATTGTTGGATCAAATAAGTGGATTGAAAGTCATATCCAAGATTATTGTTAGATACGATAAGCACTTTGAAAGTATTATGAAAGGTTATTGTTGACAGATAAGCAAATTAGAAGTCTTATCAAAAGTTATTGTTGGACAAGATAAGTACTTTGGAAGTCTCATCAAAGATCAGATAAATGGTTTGAGGATCATGTGAAAGTTAATGTTGGATTAGATAAACTTTTTGAAGTCAAATGGAAATACTGATGATAGATAATTTGTTTGGAAGTCATATCGGTGTTTATTGTTACATAAGATCAGTGGTTTGAAAATCGTAACTACGTTTATCTTTAGGTAATATGAATGTTTTTGGAGGTGATATCTACGTTAATGTCAGATAAGATGACTGGTTTGAATGTCATATCTGCGTTTATTTCTAAATAAGTGGTTTGGAGGCAATATAAAGAAAATTATTATTGTATCAGATGAGTGTTTTCCATTGGCGGTTTTCGCTAAAACAATTTCTTTCTGTATTTTAGTTTTCTTTGTTAAATAAATAACTTTCCGAGAATCGTATACTGTTCGAAACACGTAACATCAGTAGGAAAAATATATAAATTACATAACACGCCAAAGAAATAAACAATAATCAGAACATCTTTTGTTAAGACTATTCCAGCTGGCTAAGACTGGCAATGAAGCTTTTCATGCAAGGAAAAAAAATTAATTTTCATTTCCTGTTTCCTCTTCCACAGCTGTACGTATTTAATTATATACTAGCTCGGAACTTAATGGTGATATTTCCTTGAAAGTCAACAATGCATCTTCTCTTCAGTAAGAAACAACAATACTTACAAACACTGCTAAGAACCAAGGTTTCGAAATACTCTTTAAAAAAACGTTCAATAAGAAGATTATAATTTGTGAGAGAAACTTTTGAGAAAGAATAAATAAACTGAAGGCTTTGTTCCTAATGAAAAACAAGCTGGTATTGAAACCATAACATACACACGTGCCATTTCGCTAGTTTCATGTTTTTGTCAGAATTAACTAGCTGAACAAGTAAATATGCCTTCGGTGTTATATTTTACAAAAGGGCAATAATAATACAGTGGGATATTGTTAGAGACGACTACAGTCGACACGAGCATGAAAAATGTCTTCGGTTTTATATTTTACAAAAGGGCAACACTACAGTGGGATATTGTTAGAGACGACTACAGTCGTCACAAGCATGAAAAATGTCTTCGGTGTTATATTTTACAAAAGGGCAATAATACAGTGGGATATTGTTGGAGACGACTACAGTCGTCAGAAGCATGAAAAATGTCTTCGGTTTTATATTTTACAAAAGGGCAATAATACAGTGGGATATTGTTAGAGACGACTACAGTCGTCACGAGCATGAAAAATGTTTTCAGTGTTATATTTTACAAAAAAAAAGAAAGCAATACTAATGGGAAAGCTCAAATCTCAACGTCTCAAAATATATTGAAAGATACATTTTGCAAAAAAACAACAACAATACAAACGAAGACGTTCAAATTTCAACATGTAAAAATATGTTTAATATTCTATTTTACAAAAATAAGAGCATCAATACTTCTTAAAATGTTCAATGTAAAATGTAAAAATATATTAAATGATACTTTTACCAAAGAAGGAAAACGGAGGAACACGTTGAATTATATCATGAAATATACATATATATATATATATATTCATACAACTGGAAAAAAAATATATCCAGTGTTATATCCTACGGAAGAGAATACCAACAGAAACGTTGAAATATAACACGTAAAAATATGTTCAGCGTTATATCATACGGAAAATAAGAACAATATCAACGGAAACCTCAAAACGAAGAAATGGCTCATTAATCAGTGTGTATTAGAAACCAACTTGAAAACACTTCACATTTTTCGTATTTACTCAAATACTCAGTGAATCGAAGTACGACAATTAGTCTACTGGTAAAAAGCTTATTAATCTCGCTCAAGAATAATATATAAAGCTCTCCAGTTTTAGAAGACCAGAAGTAGCGATGGTAATAAAACTGACCACACTTTCAGAAACTGATCTGAAGCTCAAAGTTCTGTTGGAAAGAACTAGAGTACCTGCGTGCTACAGGAAACAGCCTTGCGACATCGTAGCACTGGGAAAGTCACGGGACAGCGGATATCAGCTTAAAGCCAGTCAACGGAACTGCTGTATAACTACGTCAGCTGCTGTATAAAGATTAGATACTAACGGATACTTCCACACACGCACAGAACGTACCGTTTTCTCGGTCCAGACGTCCTGTCTAAGTAAACAGAGGTAAGCATTTTATTTTATTTCCAACACTTATAACAGATGAAAAAATAATTCAATGATAACATTTTTATTGAAAACCTTTAAATTTTCATACTTTTACATGCCTTCCATTTCTCAGCACGAGCTCAAAGATAAAACAATGCAAGTATTAAAATTGTGTTTTGTTTGTTTGTTTTGTTGATTTTCGCGAAGACTACCTGCGTTAGCTGTCCCTAATTTAAAAGTGATAGACTAGAAAGAAGGCAACTAGTCAACATCACCCAACTTGGGCTGTTCTTTACAAATGAAAGGTGAGATTAACCATCGCTTTATAACGCCCTCACGGCGTGTTTGGTGATGGGATTCGAACCTGCGACCAAATTTTACAAAGTGGTACCTGAGTGACGACATAAGCTTGTCGAAACATTTGTAATAAAATATTTTTCATTACCCATTCAGGCCTTCTCCAAACTTTATTTTCTAAAAAGTGGGTTCCTCGTCATCAAACAGGGGAGAGGTTCTTGTGGCCTCTGACCTGGCCAGTTAACCCACTGTGTGCATAAAATGCTGTTCGGGTTGAAAATATAAAACAGTATTCCAAATAATACTGTTTAACTTCATTAAT
>NW_013666840.1:141348-143273 GCF_000517525.1 Limulus polyphemus | reverse complement strand
ACACTGATATTTTATTTTCAGAACGAAGAGAAAGTAAATAAGTGTTAGTTTATTATAAAAACGATTTAGCTACACAGCATAATACGGGTTTGAATCACTCTGTACCATTACCATACTTTTTTAGGATTCTCAGTCTGTCTTTGGTGAATATTTGCTACTCCATGACAAGTAGGTTTTAAGATGTTATTTTAAATATAGAAATTATATATATACATAATCACCCAGTAATCTTGATTACCTGCTTTCTTTAAAGTGTTATTACCAACAATTTCCAATAGTTTGGAAAGAGCATGTTGTTATTTTCGTTTGTAACTCAATTTCAAAACTTTATTTTCCGTTAACACAACGTGGGGCAGGTTTGAAATAAATACAAAGCGAACCGAATATGCAAAATGATGTTAAGATTTGATCAAATAATTTATCAAGGCACTAATTTGTAAAAAAATAACCAGTGACTTAATTTTTGTTTTCAATAAAATATAACAATAGTGAAAAACAGTTTTCACCTGAAAATCAAGTATTCTAATTAACAGATTGTTTAACATTCAATCCAAAATAAACATAACAATTACTACTGTGAGCATCCTATTTCAAACCTTTTCACTCTCTGTTGTGAGTATCCTATTTCAAACGATTTCACTCTCTGTTGTGAGCATCCTATTTCAAACCTTTTCACTTTCTGTTGTGAGCATCCCATTTCAAACCTTTTCACTCTCTGTTTTTACGGTTATCTTCGTTCTATCTACCGCGGGGAATCGAACCACGGACTTAACTTTGTAAATCCAGAGACATTTTTTTCACAAGTTTTACGTGTTTTGTTTTACTTCTTATTCTTGTTTTACTTTTCGTTGAACTTGCTGTTTGCTTATTTCTTCTGTTTGACTTAAAATATTGTTATTTTTTATTCTAACTACAGAGTGAGGTAAAATGTTTAAGATCAAGAAGAAAGATACCACAGTTCCGCAGTCGAAGAAGACTGTCGTTACAAAAACATATACTGAGGTAAGTTGAAAAACAATTCAGCAAATAAATGAATTGAGACTCATAAATAATCTTGTAAAATATTCAGTTTTGTTTCGCTTCTTTACATCGCGCACTGTGTTTTAAATATTATGAATAAAAAACAAACTAGTGGAAAACACATTTGAGTGTTTGGGTTAACATACCGTATTTGAAATATACGGGTCTCGACATTAAAAACGATGTAAAGGAAGAATAACTGTTCATTAAATCACTACTAGGAAGCTTTTGTTTACGATTTATTGTAACGTTCTGTTTATTGGCAGTTTGGAAAAAGAAACCCTGACTCTCAACTTAGTGACTAAATAACAGGTTATGTGTGTAACCCAAGGCCGTACCTACTATTTCTGACCTGTCACTGTCTCAAGCTTAGGGTCAAAGTTTATTATTTTGTAGTGATACTATATAGTTAATATTATGTGTATTTTAACTAATAAACTCAGCCTTTATTATTAAAGAGTTAATAATATGTGTGTATTTCAACTAGTAAACTCAACCTTCATTATTAAAGAGTTAATAATATGTGTGTATTTCAACTAATAAACACAACCCACACATATTATTAACTCTTTAATAATGAAGTTTATTAGTATGTTGAAATACACATATTATTAACTCTTTAATAATAAAAGTTGTGTTTATTAGTATGTTGAAATAACAACCTTTATTATTAAAGAGTTAATAATATGTGTATTTCAACTAATAAACACAACTTTTATTATTAAATAGTTAATAATATGTGTATTTCAACTAATAAACACAACTTTTATTATTAAAGAGTTAATAATATGTGTGTGTATTTCAACTAATAAACACAACTTTTATTATTAAATAGTTAATAATATGTGTATTTCAACTAATAAACACAGCTTTTATTATTAAAGAGTTAATAATATGTGTATTTC
>NW_013666840.1:134606-140348 GCF_000517525.1 Limulus polyphemus | reverse complement strand
TTCAACTAATAAACACAACTTTTATTATTAAATAGTTAATAATATGTGTATTTTAACTAATAAACACAACTTTTATTATTAAAGAGTTAATAATATGTGTATTTCAACTAATAAACACAACCTTTATTATTAAATAGTTAATAATATGTGTATTTCAACTAATAAACACAACCTTTATTATTAAATAGTTGATAATATGTGTATTACAACATACTAATAGACACAACCTTTATTTGATATTACACGGGTGTTAGCATACTACCAAACAAGATCAATCAATTTACTGAAAATATTATAATTTTACATTTTGTTCTTTGTTGTTCTCGTTGACATGAGCTTCTAATGTTGGTCTATACTTGAAATTCATTACTAGTATGTGCTTTATTAGTAAGTAAGTACTAATTAGTAGTAATTAAGTACTTTATTGGTAAGTATTAATTAGTAGTAATTAAGTACTTTATTAGTAAGTACTAATTACTAGTAATTAAGTACTTTATTAGTAAGTACTAATTAGTAGTAATTAAGTACTTTATTAGTAAGTACTAATTAGTAGTAATTAAGTACTTTATTAGTAAGTATGAATTACTAGTAATTAAGTACTTTATTGGTAAGTATGAATTACTAGTAATTAAGTTCTTTATTAGTAAGTATGAATTACTAGTAATTAAGTACTTTATTGGTAAGTATGAATTAGTAGTAATTAAGTACTTTATTGGTAAGTATGAATTACTAGTAATTAATTACTTTATTGTTAAGTATTAATTAAGTAATTTATTAGTAAGGAAGTACTAATTAGTAGTGATTAAGCACTTTATTGGTAAGTACTAATTAGTAGTAATTAAGTACTTTATTAGTAAGTAATTAAGTAATTTATTAGTAAGTACTAATTAGTAGTAATTAAGTACTTTATTAGTAAGTATGAATTAGTAGTAATTAAGTAATTTATTAGTAAGTATTAATTAAGTACTCTATTAGTAAGTATGAATTAGTAGTAATTAAGTAATTTATTAGTAAATACTAATTAGTATTAATTAAGTAATTTATTAGTATGGAAGCACTAATTAGTAGTAATTAAGTACTTTATTAGTAAGTATGAATTAGTAGTAATTAAGAATTTATTAGTAAGTACTAATTAGTATTAATTAAGTACTTTATTAGTAAGTATGAATTAGTAGTAATTAAGTAATTTATTAGTAAGTACTAATTAGTATTAATTATGTAATTTATTAGTATGGAAGCACTAATTAGTAGTAATTAAGTACTTTATTCGTTAGGAAGTACTAATTTATCCAAGTTAACCAAAGGCACAATCACCATACCAGTTAAGAAACGTGTTTCTTCTTCTATATTTTATATCTTACTTCTGTGATTGTGAACATGAGTGACGTAATTGAAAGAGTCTATAATATTGCAGGAGTTTAACCGAGAGGAACGCGTACAATTCTCCTATTCTCAAACAAGTGGTGCCAATCGGGGACCACCCTGTCATCAACAATTCCAAAAATACTGTACCATATCGACGGCGATAGGCGAAAGCGGTAAGCCTAAGACGGCTAAAACCATTGTAAAAGAAGAGAGAACCGTCACCTATAACCAACAGCAGCCGAACGTAATTAGTAATGGAAATCTTCCTAGTCATCAAATTACGTTCAAATCAATTAGCTCCTGACCAGAAATCTTATCTGACCGTAGCCCCACCTGAGAGCATTAAACATAAGCCAACTAAAGCGGTAAATCTCAAACCCATACCTTCCACGTCCTCCTGGTGGGAGTAGTGGTAAGTTTCCTGATGAATGTCTCCAGTGGCACAATTACTATAGAGCGAAGCATGGCGTTCCTCTTCTGAAGTTGTCTTCTAAAGTAAGTCTGTGATCCATTATGATTCTGACTCCTAGCTATAAGTAGTTTTTTGTCACTTAGAGTCATAGAAAAACAAAACTGTTAATGAGCTAATAAGAGTTAATTATGATGAGAGTTTCAGTTTGTTATGATATAAAGGACTGTTTAGTTTAGATATAAGTGATTTATTTATTTTGTGAATGAATATTTTATTATTGTTTAGTTTTTGCTATAATAAGAGTTAAAAGCAGATGATTGTAGGAAGTTATGTGTATAATTCATTGATGCTGAGACTATCGAATGTCGCGTGCAATACTTTGACATCGAGAATATAGAGATTTCTAGAAGGTGGGCAGACGATTAAGTGATAAACTTATAAATAGTGTAAGACGAGCGGAAACACCAGACAGTAGCAGAAGAGAGTAAAAATATGGGAAAGGAAAAGTTCGGCGTGAAGTTAATTACCGATAGGCCCAACGTTTAATATGTTAGAGTTAGACTAACAGTAGAAAAGGAGATGAGACACTTTGAGAAATGGAACAGAGGATATTTTAAAGAAAGAAGACCAAACAATTACGGTAACTCGCGTCACAATTGTAAGTGAATCACATACAGGATACTAGTGCTGTAGTAACAGGGAAGATAGTTCGGCTTGTCAACTGAAATTCTAAAGCAGCTGAATAGGCCTAAGTGGACTTTTGACAACAAGAAAAGAACTATATGTATATAGTGTTTATGATATGCCTGTAATCTCTATTGTGTGTATATTATTTTGAAAACAAGTAAAGTGCTTGCTGTTCATTTATCGTTCAATTTATCACCAACAAGTCACAGACATCTACTATAGAATAATCCTAAGCCCAACAACAACATAGTATATATACTAATACTATTAAGAAATATAAGTAAATATCTTTTATTTTGACAATTGGCGAAGATTATATTTTAAATTCTGACGCAGTTGTTCAGTCGCGAGTACAGTTTCAGATTTTATGAACCACGATACAATGTTTGAATATAGAGATCATCTTACAAAACAGATTAACATTTCGCTTTTTTATGTATAATGAACAGTATCGAAATCGAAACCAAATAAAGGAACGCCCTCACACTAGTTTTCATGTTGTTATTCTACGCTTAATTAATTTACTCGTTGCTCCATATAAAGTTTACTGCTTGAGTATTAAATACAATATCTCAGAGCAATGGAAGAAGCCATTAAAAAGTTTAAGTTGAATATAAAATTAAACTGATAAGAGATGTCTTTCCAAGCTAGTCCTGACAGCTATGATTCCACGTACTCGCTTCAAAATTTCTAGGAAAATGCAATTAAAAAAATAATAATAATAACAAGTGTGTGTGAAACTTGTTTCTTGTTAAGCACAAGGCTAAACAATGAGCTATTTATGTTATCTCCGCTGAGAGTATCGAGTTTTAATGTTATAAACCCTCAAACTTACTGCTGCGCTACCGGGGGGGGGGGGCTTTTCAGAAGTAAGGGGATAACTTAAAGAGCAATGTCAGTGGCAGCTTACATCTGCGATACATTTTCAATATATATCTACCATCCAATTGGATATCAGGAGCCGAACAAACTACTATTTGACCCATCTCTAGACAAGAGTTGGCGGTAGGTCGTCTTGACTAGCTTCCTTTCCCCAATTTCAGTAACTCACGACCCTTTTTTTACCGCTACCCCTAGTCAGACCTTTGAGCCATTGCTATAATCCTGAAGCATATAATTAGATAAAAACAAACCTTTAAAGAGTTAATGAAAAGGTAAATCAAAATAAATAGTATCTCAGCGGGTTATCTGAAGACTTGTAACGCTAAAAACCGGGTTTCAATACCAGGAATGGGCAAAGCACAGATAGTCCACTGTGTAGCTTTGTGCTTAACAACAAACAAAGAAAAGAAATAATTCGAGGGTGAGTCAACAGGACGTCGAATACGTTGGTAACTCACCGAGACTGCCTTCAATTTTTAGCCTATGGCGTTTACTTCTTAAATATTTTTCAAAGAAACTACTGCCCTATTCTAAAGCTTCGAAAATAGGGTACTGAGGGCAACCCAGTGGTGACCTTTTCGGACTGTGAATCCGAGATTCCGTGGTTCGCACCTCGTTACCCCAAACAAGATATCATGCTATAAACTTTAGAGCCATGGGTGCGTTATAAGAGTGGAGATTACATCCCACTATTTAGTCAGAATAACCCAAGGATTGGCGACGTGTAGTATTGACTAGCTGCTTTCCCTTTAGTCTATCAATTCCAAATTAGGTATGATTAGAGCTTTTGTTTAAAATTCACCAAACAGATAAATACGTTTTTTTGGATAACTTTAGAACGTTCCAGAATAAACATAAAAATGTTTTCGTTTCAGCTGTGTTCTTATGCTCAAGAGTGGGCTAACCATCTAGCGAAGACCGACAGCTTTCAGCATCGTAGTGATCGCAAGTATGGAGAGAATATCTACATGAGCTGGTCTTCTGATCCTACAGTCCAAATCTCTGGTAACTGTAAACCTTTGAATGTTCACAAGAAATAAAAGAAAATCCTGAAATTGATACCTCACGCTATTGTATATCGTTACACATTGTTCAAATAATCGAGGTCCGAGAGTGGTCTGGTTGTTAGCGTTTTCTGACTCAGAATCCGAGAATTCATAATTCGCCACCGTATTACTGAAAAAACGCACTCCGTGCTTTAGGGCCGTGGATGCGCCGTATTAGTAACGGTCAAATCCCAATATTCAATCAGACATGAGTAGCTCAAGAATTGGCGGAGGGTTCTGTTGACTAGCTGTCTTTCCTCTAGTCTATCAGTTAAAAACTAGGAACGGCTATGCATAGAGAGTCCTCTGAGTAGCTTGCTTTGCCCCAAAAATTATAAAACAAACACTCTAGTAGTTGCAGTATACGGATCTCGGACGAATTTTGTTTATTTCTGGAGATATACATTATTTAAATTTTGACCCAAAACAAATCATTGACAATGAAGTGTTAAACAGTTTTGCGTTTTTTGTTGTTGGTTATACAGATTTCAAAAAGTCGATCTGCGTTTTTTGTTGTTGGTTATACAGATTTCAAAAAGATATAACCAACAACAAAAAACGCAGATCGAAGATTTCAAAAAGTCGATCTGCGTTTTTTTGTTGTTGGTTATATATATTTCAAAAAGTCGCCCTCGTTTTTTGTTGTTGGTTATATAGATTTCAAAAAGTCGCCCTCGTTTTTTGTTGTTGTTTTGGCTCTATATTCATTACTTATTACATTGATTTTTTAATGGTTAAGTAAGACTTAAGTTACGCATGTATTCTAATCTATATTAATATATTGTTTGTTTATCATGGTTTTTAAATCATCTCAAATATGCAATACAGATTTTGGTTTTGACATTTTCCTAAACAGGGAAAGTTCCAGTAGACAGCTGGTATAGTGAGATCAAAGATTATACTTTCGGTAAAGAACCTCGATCTCTATCCTCAGGTAAGACATTATTCATATTGTTCTTTAAATAAATAAAAAATATACTTCGTTTCGCAAGTCTTTCATATCATTCTTAAACAGGGCCAAACAATGATCGTGTTATATTTTGAACAAAGTAAGACATCAGCAATAAGTTTACGGGCTTATAATGCTCAAATCTGGGGCTCGATTTCCCAGCTGTGGGCAGAGCACAGATAGCCAAATGTGTAGCTTTGCTCTTAAAACAATCATAACGACATTCTTAAATCCACCGCGGGTTTGAATCCCTGTCCCACCAAACATTCTTAAGTCGTTATTTTATCAGTCTCGCTCTTTTCTCCCCCCCCCCCCCGCCCTCGGTGGCTCAGCGTTAAATCTGACGGCTTATTAAATCGCTAAAACCTGGTTTCGATGCCCGTGGTGGGCACAACTCAGAT
>NW_013666840.1:127219-133670 GCF_000517525.1 Limulus polyphemus | reverse complement strand
TATTATTTATATAAGGTAAATCATTTTTATATTATCTTTTAAACAAGATAAAACATCTTTCATAGTATTTTTAGAAAAGAAGGTAATACGTTCTTGATATTATCTTTTAAACAAGATAAAACATCTTTCATAGTATTTTTAGAAAAGAAGGTAATACGTTCTTGATATTATCTTTTAAACAAGATAAAACATCTTTCATAGTTTTTTTAGAAAAGAAGGTAATACGTTCTTGATATTATATCTTAAACAAGATAAAACATCTTTCATAGTATTTTTAGAAAAGAAGGTAATACGTTCTTGATATTATATCTTAAACAAGATAAAACATCTTTCATAGTATTTTTAGAAAAGAAGGTAATACGTTCTTGATATTATCTTTTAACCAAAGTTAAACGTATTTCATGTTATCTTTTGAATAAAATAAACATTTTTATTCTTCAAAAAAGTACGACGTCCGCCCCTTCGTGTGTTTCAATAAAGTAAACATTCTTGATAAAACATATCTAATACCATTATTTAGGACAAGATTACTGGATCTATTTTATGAAGGGCATTGCTCGTGATATTTGGATATTGGAACTATATTGTGAAAGTAATCTTTTATAAAATCTGAATACTGGATCAATATTGTTAAGGGCATTGCTCCTAATATCTGAATACTCAATCTATTGTGAGAAAAGAATAATGTCTGAATATTGGGTCTATATTGTGAATAAGCAAATAGTACGTCAGATTGAAATTTTATAAGTTCTTAGTTTATTTACCAAACTTGTAGAGAATATTCAGTAAAGTAAATGTACCAGTTTTTAACAATTTATAGCATAGCGAAGTATTAATACCTCTTTATAGTTTCACTTTGTAGTTTCATTTTCTTCTTTCATCCGAATCGTTTTACATTGAGCTTTTCGCTAATCGTTTCAGACTACTGGTTTCATCAGAATCCTGGTAGATGTTGTGTTCAGTTGAAAAAATATCAGGCACGTTGGACGTTAATCAACAGACATGTGGTAGTTACAGTCAAGGTCAATAAAGATAAATATATTAAAAGTTCAACAGTTTGAATTTCCACCAAACATATATAGTTCAGGGCCACTAACAGATAAAGTTACTTTTCTGCAATTTAAGGACGATCTTATGCTCCCTGCTGACATTTTCCGTCCTTTGACTTTAGTCAACAAAGTTATATACAAATAAATGAAAAGGCCAAAGTACAAAGAACTTCATTGGAATGTTTAATTCCTCAATTTTTTGCCATATACTAAACTGCTAAACAGAATATAATCTACTTGTCATATTTCGTTGTTTTTGTCCTACTAGCTGGATAGAATAACTTTCATGAACACTTTGTTTTTAGTTCCTATTTGATTACTAACAGAACAAGGCCTTAGTAACAAGCGATGAAATCGGGAATATTTATCTCACAATTTCAAAGACAAAAAAAAAAAAAGTTTTCTCACCGAGTTCCCTGTATACCCTGGTGTCAATAGTCTCAAGCGTGAGGTTTGGCATAAATATCGTTTTCTTTTAATTTAAGAACTCATTAAATATAATCAATGTGCTAAAAAGGGTTTCCGTATGAAATATAATAAATATCTCAACGTGCTTGAATATATTTATCATAGCACCATCTTGAAACGGTGTGTAAAGTAAAGAAAGAACGACTAGAAACGGTTCTTAACGTATAGAGGATCAAACACAGCAAGTTTTTTATACATTTCTTGTGGATGGTAAATTCCAGTATGTAGTCAGAGTGAGTAAGATGAATTAACTTTACTGGCTGCAAAGTGTTTCTTTATTTTCTTCTATAATCGACATGTTGGCGCCCTTGTTTTCCCGACAGGTGGTCGAAGGCTGCCTGTAGGGATCACCTGTTGTCTGTCAGTCAGTCAGTAGACATAAAGGGACGCTCAACGTTGTAGTTTGTATTGTCGTGACGTCAGTAAAAGATGCGCATGCCATGAATCACGAGAAGAATTATGCACATATAAACTTCAAAAGCAAGAGGTAAAATATTTTTTACTCTTAATTTGGGTTTTATTTACTCATGAAACAGAACACTTTCGGGGACCCTGCGGAAGTACATATAGTAGCTGCTATACATAAAAATTCAATTTAGTTTTTTCTTCAAGCGGAGAAGTAACCCAACTCATTCAGTAGTTACATTCAACCAATATCCGATTGCTAATCGGTCTTAGCGAGATAGAGGGCGTTGGATTCTTATAGCTGAGAAGTCGCTTCTGACCTACTAAAGCGCTACCTGGTTGAAGAGCTCCGTAAATAATCCACAAAAAACGATGCTGATTCGTTTTATTATTGTATCTGTTCAGTTTCTAAATCTCTTGTTATACAAGGTGCATAAAAAATAAATTTCATCCGCATCACTTTAAGATTTCTGTCAGGTAGTTTCTAGTTGGTCAAAATTTAAGAAGGGGAAGTTTAATTTTAGACAATTAGTGAAACACCTAAAGTACATGGGAGTTGTAATACAAGACTAGACCTAACTGGAAGAATTTTTTGTGTATACGCACATATATGAATATTTATATTACTGTTTTGTTTCCTTTTTAATCTAAAAAGTAGTCTTCCGGTTTTTAAAGTGATAAAATTACTTGAATTTCAGGTCATTTCACGCAGGTGGTTTGGCGCTCTAGTACCGAACTGGGAGTGGCTCAAGCACGAAGCAAAACTAACAAGATAATTGTAGTTGCAAACTACAATCCTGCAGGCAACATGGTTGGTAGTTTTGCCGCAAATGTTCCTCCTCCTAAATGAACGGAGGATCGTATGTACGTTTTCACCTCTACGGTTTTCAAGTTAGAACCTCATTAGTTAGTCTTGCTTGAGAAAACGGAGGTTATATACATCGTTCTACAGTTGTTGTGGTACAAAATTTAAAAGTTAATTACTGCTCGTACTATCTGCAACTGACGTTTAAATTCACACATTCCTTCATTATCTTTCCAATGTCCGGTATAAGAAATACTGATATCAATATTTTGAGTGTGTGTGTGTATGTTTATTTTATTTTATTTTACTGTGTACAATATGTTATTGTTTGAATACCTTTTATTACTCATTCAGGTACGCCATATTTTATGAATATCGTACATATGGCGCCATCTTGTATCACTTGTACAGGTACATCATCAGATTGTACCTTTCCTATAAAGTGTTTTAGAACACTTCCAATAAATCCAACGAAAATTCAAACATTTGTGGTACAATGTTCAAAACGTGTGCTTTATTTGTATACACAATTGTTGAAAAAAAGTGGTACGAGGCCAAATTATGTTGTCAAATCGCGTAATTAAACGAAGTCACTTATAACTTCGTATTTAACAACAGAGACAATCTTGATATAAAATAAATTTTACTGACATAATAGCATATTCTTGTACTTAAAACACTGAGTAAAAGATAAAATTTGGATTCATAATTATAATCGACATATTAAGAACATTGTATAAAAACGTCTGTTGATTTGAGATAGAAATCTGGAATATTCATCATTAAACAAATAAAGAAATAAATATATTAATTAGGTATATATATATATTGGTAAATCAAACTATATTTTAACTTGTAATAAAAAATATACTTGTTTAGAATTAACCATGAAATAGTTTTTGCATAAAGGGTTGCATTTCACATTCTTTATAGATGTCGCTGTAATAAACTTTTGCGTCATAATGAGATACGTCAACAAATGACGAAACTTCTTTTTTTAGTTAAAAATTCAGTACATTTCGATAACAAATATTTCTAAAGATAAACAGTGTGATGTTCCATTGTTCTCTCGTGACTACTAGTGGAGAGTTTGATTCACCAGCTTTCGTGGTCAAATAGCTGTGCATGTATGTAATATCAGATAGCACAGAATAAAGCCTTTTTGAAAACACTGTAATATTAAATAAAATTATATTGCATTAGGACATTTCGCTTTTTACTCTTTTTTGTTTGTTTGTTTTCTAGTTAATTCAATACTTTTTAGCTTGATTTATTTTCTAATTCAGCGAATTTTGCTTATAATTCCAGAAATTTAGCGGTTCAACTATTTACTTGTTATATAATGATTTATATTATATATATATATATATATACAAGAAACAACTGTGTGAGTCTTCCGTTTTCGTATAATATATTTTATAGAAAAGAAACGCGAAGTATTTTAATGGAACTTCCACTTTTGTTTGATATAGCAACAGATTTGTATAATCATATCTCTAAGTTTTGTATACCAACTTATGACACTGAACTTCACCTAGTCGTTTTGTACGTAATATTTTTTGTTCAGAATAAAAATACCAATATTCAAGACATTTGCATCATTGTTTTGTTGAATGTTATATTATTATTCTAATTTTTAAGTGCCTTAATGCATACATGTCTCTTGTTTCTGTGTGATTTTGTTCTAATTTTACATTTAACTTAACCGTAAACTTTACAAGAAGAGTAAGAATATTGATTTAACTGAGAATAACACAAGATTTTCATTCATAGTGTTGTTTTATGAAATATTATATTAAGTAATTGCGTAAGGAGTTGATAAATCGGAAATTAAAGAAATTATTTAATCAATAATTTAATGAGAAACACACTTAACGAAGAATAAAAATACTTTTCTATTTTAAGAACTGATAGAATAACTTACACTGACATCGATCAGGTAACATATTACTACATGCTTTGTGTGTCATAAAAAAAACTGTTATATATAAATAAACGCTTGTAACCAGCCCCCCCCCCCCCAGGTGGCATAGCGGTATGTCTGTGACTTACAACGCTAGAACCCGGGTTTTGATACCCGTGGTGGGCAGAGCACAGTTAGCCCGTTTGTAGCTTTGTGCTTAATTACTAACAAACAAGCCTGTAACCAAAGCCCCCTAGTGGCTCAGCGGTAAGTCGGAAGGCTTATATCACTGAAAACCAGGTTTCAATACTCTGGAGGAGCACAGCACAGATAGTTCATGGTATAGCTTTGCACTTAACAACAAACAAACTTTATCCAAGTAATTAATACATTCATGAGTTAACAACTATAAATACATGAAGGCCAAACTACTTAAATGTACAGAACCCGAAGTTAGGGATAAGACTTTGATGCTAGTGTTACACCGTATTTCGTATATATATATTTACTTTCTCTGGTTCTTGAAGCTTTAAAATAACGTTCTGTATCATTTAAACATTTTTATTTTCTCATAAATTTAATGACTACTTACAGTTTATGATTAAAATTAATTATTGAATAACAGCCAGAAGCACGGGTTGTATTTACTTTAAACTTTATAGTTAATCATTATATTACCACATACAGTACGAACTAGGGCCGTACGTGGCCTAACGGTTAGCATGCCTTGACTGTGAAATCGAGGATTCATGGCTCATGACGCAAAAATACAAACAAACAAACTTTTTCTGCAATGAGGTCGTGGTTATGCTATAGAAATGATGGTCAAGCCCCACTATTTGCACAAACAAGACTTGGCGGGGGGTAGGGTTATGACTAACTGCCTTATCTGTTCAGAATTGGGGACAGTTATTCCCTTTATCTACCTTTCAGAAAAAATTTTGAACAAAAAAAGCATGAACTGTGTTTACAGTTTTAATTTTAAATTTAATTAGGCAAATGGTATGCGAATAACTGAAGCTAATAGCAATATTTAATTTTAATTTGTATACATCATATATTAAGAAAACAGACTATTAAAAGAGGTTCTAACAATTTATCTATAACCTATGTAAGAAAACGAATATTAAAGTTGAAAATTCTCATTCCACCGTCTCAGCGGTTCTCAATTTGTGGTCCGCCGTCTCTCTTCAAGGGCCTCCAGTGGCACAGCGGATTTCAATGCTAGAAACCGGGATTTCGATACCCGTGGTAGGCATCGCACAGATAGACCATTGTGTAGCTTTGTGCTTAATCACAAATAAACAATCAATCTCTCTTCAGGTGGTTCGAGAAAAAGTTGCATATTCAAATAAAGGGAAATGCAACATAATGTTTAGTTCCATGAATTTCAGGTAGTTCACGTATAACAAATGTTTGAGACGGTTCCATGAAATTCAGGTGGTTCTCGTACAAAAAAATGTTTGAAACCAACAGTAAAAGGGAAAGCACAAACCTTTTTTTCAACGAAGTGGTTGAGATGGGCTAAAAAAATTGAGGGGCTCTACTCTAGATCTTGCGGGCATACCTACTGTAGTGTTCAGGAAGTGAACCATCTTTAACCCTTTAGCCCCGAGTACGTTAAAGTGCACGTGTCACGACGTTTTGGAGCGTTATTTTCAAAATTTTATTAAATAACATTTTTACTACTTACATCAATGAAATTGGCATCAAAACGTAGTTAATAATTTAAATTTAATATTATATATGTTTTATTTTTAATTTAATTAGTAAATGTAAAGTATAAAAATGATAGTATTTATAAGTTCGTGGGAGGTCAAG
>NW_013666840.1:104530-127178 GCF_000517525.1 Limulus polyphemus | reverse complement strand
ATGTTTTATTTTTTAAATTTAATAGAAAATGTAAAGATAAAAATGATGATTTATATTTAATAAGTTTCACAAATTATTCATTAGCTATCATGCGTGTCTATAACTAACAAACTTGAATAAATCAAAAAGTACATCGTCACTGAATTAATTACCCATTGTTTAAAAATGTGTTTGTGTGTTTTTTATAATAAAGCCACATTAGGCTATCTGCTGTGTCCACCGCGGAGAATCGAACCACTAGTTTTAGTGTTGTAAATCCGTATACTTACCGCTCCCACCGAGGGAATTAAAAAAAATGAAGAAGTATGGAGCAAAGAATTCAATACAACTTCAGAAACTGTGTTGTTATTAGTATGATGGATTTAAAAACTTGCAGTATGAGGATAAAATTTGAATAGAACATCTTAAATTCTGTCAGTTTTATTTGTATATATTATTTTGCCATCCATTTGAGTCCACCAGCGAAACAGTGGTAAGTCTACAGACTTACAATGCTAAAATCCAAGGTTCGATTACATAGATAGTCCAACGTGGCTATTTTCTGAAAGAAACACACAAAGCCATAAGGGCTAAGACGGATAGTTGTGAAATTAAAACCCTCCCAGAAAGTCTTAGAGCTATAATGGACGACGTAGCGTGTATATATGTATTTATGTATATGGCCAAAATAACAATGTAGCGCCACCTATTGACTGGTACTACAAACAAAAAAATCCATAAAATGATTTCACACTTTGGATATTCAAGATTCAGAGAATTAGAAAAATAAATACGGTATGTGCAACAATTATTTCCTTATAAGGCACAATTTTGAATAAAAGTACTCTCTTCACAACAAGAACACGACTTTCACTAGGACTGTACGTGACGATTCGATTATATCTTTATTGATGTAATTTGTAAATATTGTACTAAAAAAGTGGAGTTCTTAAAAAAAATTTCAATAAACGGTACCATTTATATATATATAAGAATTACAGTTTATATCAACATAATCCGAACACTTTTCCCAGAAAAAATCCTTTTTTTAGAAAATGTTCATTTTTTCTAAAAATATTTTTCAATGAGATATGAATACTAAGATTAGTAATTACTAGCACAACAGCCAACAGAATAAACATAAAATTGTATTTTTAGTTGCAATTATGAATTCAAATTTGATTATGAGAGCACATTGTGAGGTGTCCTTAAACTTTATTAACATTTTAAAAAGCATAAACATTAATCTAATATATGAAATTGTAAAAATCAAAAACGTATACTTGTTATTCATCATTGACTCTTGACAGTCTAACTTGTCATGTTACATTTTTATTAACTCAACATTTTTGTTTTGTTTTTAATGCAAAATTGTGGTTATATTAACAGCAATTATCTCTGGAATAATTTTTTTTAATTTCTACGAAGACTCTACTAGGTATGCATATTACATAATTCAATCTTCTCTTAATTATTATTAAAATTATCACTGTCCTTGTTCTCCTAGAAGATGTCGTCAATTACTGATAAATAGAGGTCGTCATTCTTAAGTTGTTGAGATGTTATAAAAAAGATGTGATATATTTAATTTTCAATCATTAGTAATTCTGAGAAAAAGAACGTAAAACTTCTCACTTTATATACGTTGAAAACTTTGTCTAATTATAACGTTTGCTAACTTAGAGGCTGGTAATCTGTCTCATTGTTTCATAATAAAGATTTATTTTTGCCACTAAAGCAAAGCTTTGTTTAATTAATTGTATTATGAACTATATGAAGATATTTTTTATGCCTACAACTATTATAGAGGTCGCGCCAAGACAAAATAAAAAATAATAAGGGGATAAAGTAATTGCATAGAGTTTTTACTTTCCTTAATTCATACATTTGAATAATCTATCACATCAAATAAATTAATGTAAAATAAATAACCGTAAATCTTTGATATTTATTACTTTATTACATTTTACAATTTGATCAGGTGGTTTCTCCGGGTTGTGCTTCTAGCTTTCGGCCATATTTATGTCCACCTACCAATGTGAATAACCGGGAATTTTACTATTTTCACCCATATTTATTAGTTTTTAAAGGTAACATAGATTTTAGTTTTCTTTTTTAATATCTATTTACATGTAAACAATAACACTTTTCGATTATATCGTTATGTTACAAGATTTTCGGTTTAAATTTGCTATATTTGCGCTTTTTTCCCTTAATTATAATTATGCTACTGTGGTAGTACTACTAGTACTAGTAATAATTTACTCTTAATTATTATTAATATTATGTATGAACTAATTTACTGGTAATAGTGACTGATGTGACGACCGATTGTTACATTAGAATTTAGTTATTTACAGATTACCATGCTTATCAGGTAGGCATGCAGTGGATTTAATGGTAACATTGTTTGATTTGCTTTGAAAATGAAATATTATGATGTAAAGATTTTGAATTTGATTGGCATAAAGTTAACTTTTACGTTGTAGATATCTGATGGATTTTTCTTACGAATGAAAGTAGTATTAGTAGCCTGCTACTAACTGGCACTACAAACAAAAATCCATAAAATGATTTCACACTTTGTAAGAAAAATCAATCAGTACAAGTAGTTCTACTACTACTAGTACTAGGTAGTGTTGGTTTAAAGCAGAATTGGAGTTTTTAAATCTTGCCTTTATTAAAGGAAATACAGTAGAATGGGCTTTCATTTTCAAATCTCCTTATAGTTAAATAATGGTTTAATGATTAGATTATAAATTCCTGTCTTTAACTTTAAATTTGCCCTTCTTCACAATCAAATAAATTGGTTTAACTTTACTATAGAACAGATTATCCTCGTAGTGACCATTAGAGTGACACACTTTCTCATTTGCAAATTTGATGTGTAATGATAATAACAGTATACTTCTTAATATTACATTTAATCAGAGAAAATTTATTTGTTACTTACTGTATTGAAATTTTACATTCAATTATAAATTATTAATTTTTTTTACTACAGTTATTATGTAATTTGTGAAAATAAAGAGGGTGTGGCAGATTATCTGCCACAGACTTAGCACAGTTTCAAAAATTAAATGAATGTTAAAGGTAAAATCATTAGACTTGCTAAAGCAAAAGTGTGGTGCTAAATATGTTCAACAAAAATCAGCTTAAACCAAGGCTGTTTGTACACTTGTTCATACGGTGTCAATTGAAGAGTTTTTCTACAACAGGAGTAGTTAGGCTTATTAAACCAGGCTCGTGTAACTGAATTATTTATATATATATATATATATATCACAAATCTGTAAAATGTTTCACAAATTGTGTGAAAATGTTTTGTAAATTTTTTCAGAATCAACTTGAAGAAAGGCATCATGGCTGCAGGTCCATATAATTATTCCTACATTTTCAAGTATATCATAATAGGAGATATGGGGGTTGGGAAATCATGTCTATTGCATCAATTTACGGAAAAAAAGTGTAAGTTTTATATATCTCTCAGATTTTTTATCTACAGATAAGTCTAATAATTAACCTGTATGCTTTTATCCCTACCTTATAAATAATTTACTTGCTCTAAGCCTAACCAGTCGTTTATTAATAAAGAGCCTTTGAAGCCATATTGCTTCTGTGAAACATGGCTTTACCTACAGTATAACATATTGATTACAAAACCAAATTGTAATTAATTTTATATGTACTTTATGTTGGATGTACTGTAATTTATATGAAATGCAATGTTAAAAATATATATCAAATATGAAGTTATATCTAAGTGAGTGTAATATTTGATGTAAACTCTAAATTAAATAATCTATAAACCAGTGTGTTAATTTTATAATATTTGATGAATAATGAATGTATAGAAATGCTGAAATTCTTAAAGACAGGTCTCTAACCTAGTGCACACAATATGCTGATACCATAACTAATATCCACAAGACACTATCACAGTTAGTATATCTTCCTGTCCCTAGACTTGTAACCTAGGTCATCACTTTACATCCATCTAACCCATCCTTTATCACTCAACCGAATTTATGACCAATCCTTGAGATCCTAATCTTGATAGTGTAGAGCATTCGTGTGTTTGTAAGTTTTAATTTTCTAGCATTTCCAAAGCATCGACATCCATGGAGAAAAAGCATGGTACGAAGATGAATTATGCTTATGTGTGTAGTGAAGTCACTGATTTTAGAACAGTCATAACAAATGAATGTTGTTAATTTCAGACACTGAAACATTTTCTACTGTAACCAAGCAGTGTTTTTAAAAATATTTCTCTGCAGTATTTAGATACATATTTATTTATTGTTGTAAAGCATGCTGCCTGCATTGTTGCAGAAAACATGATGGGTACATTGTTGCTAAGCCTGCTGAATTAATCATTTCATACATTTAGGGGTGTTTGCACACAACTGGCACAAAAATATATCAATGTATGTTATGTATTAATATCACAACATTTTTGTTTTCCCATATTTTTCTAGAACTCTTCACACACTTGTCTATATGTTTTGTAAACCCAACTTAAGATAATTTGATCCTCATATTAAATAGCTATTTCCAATGAAATGTATTAATTGTCTATTTTTAGATTTTCTGTAAACTTGTAGTTCAGATCATAGCAAGTCTGTGTTAATTTTCTGTTGGCAAGAGTAAAATGTGTTGATGTTTTCCAGTTATGGCAGACTGTCCTCACACTATTGGGGTAGAATTTGGCACCCGAATTATTGAGGTGTGTGGACAGAAGATCAAACTTCAGATCTGGGATACTGCTGGGCAGGAAAGGTTTCGAGCCGTGACTAGAAGCTATTACAGAGGTGCAGCAGGGGCCCTAATGGTTTATGACATCACCAGGTTAGCAATGAATATTGTATCATAATCGTATCATAATTTTTATCAGGAACTCCTGGAAAAGTCATTGAAAGTCTAACCAAACTGCTTCCACATCACCTATTTTATTATTCATGATGTTAGAAAAACACGTAGGTTCAAGTAAGTCTTGATAGAAATGAATAAAAGTCATACCATTGTATTTTTGTCAGTTTCAGAGAAAACAAATATCTTTAGAAAAATTGATTCATAAAATAGGAAATACCCTTCCTTGAAAACACCAATCAGTAACACGCTTTGAACTGTGTATCTCAGACTGCAAGCAAACAGGTGTTATGTAACTATTGTTGAAATGATATTGTTAGTGTAAGCTCAAGACTTGTTTGATAAAGGCTGTGGATGTTTCCATCTTCAGCGTAAGAACTTCACAGATAATTAACAATGTTTCTAGCCTCGGTTCTTCATTAGTTATTTTTTAAAATTCGTTAATTAGAAGAGAGAGAGAAGTACAATACCAAATGACAATAATATAATAGAATGGGCATTATAAAACTAGCCACTGTGTATGAAATAGTCCAGTATTTATCATGAAAGTCAGCCCACTAGCATAAAACTGATTAGGTTACCAGTAATTTATACAGTGGTCAGTCTAAGCTGGAATATTTTGAGTGACAGTTTGGACCCCATTACTGAATATTTTGGAGATTGTCTTTTGCTTTAACCCTATCGTGATGGGTCACGTGTCAAAGGCCGTGTCATCATGTTTGTTAACTTGCATTCAAAATTTTATTGAACTACTATTTTGTGTTTATGTCAGTAAGTTTGGTATCAAACTGTAGATTATAATTCAAATTTTAGTATTTTAAGTTAGTTCATTTCTTAATTTTAAAAGTAAATATTAAAAACACAGATAAACATTGATTTTTGTGTGTCATGTGGTATGTTGAATTCAGCACTGGTTTAAATTAGATGTTTGTGATGTCAAAATAAAAATTCTGTAGTTTTGTATGAATTAGAAACTCAAGTTACTGATATTGACAAGCCAGAATATAAAATAAGAGCCTCTTATCTTTTCTATTTGATAAAGTATTGCTCATGTAATGAATCAAACACTGTGGCACCCTGCCTACCCTTTGCCATTTTTGGAAATTCTCCCTTATATACACTTCTATATATATGAATAACCAATGAAAAGCTCAGAATGTCCTCCCCCTAGTTGTTTTCTCAGCCATTTTGACGTTTATTGTGTTAATCTTGTTCTTTTCACACACAATTTAAAGCTATAAGGTAAGTCTTTAATGAGATTGAAATTTCATGTTTTTTTAAACCCAAATACAGCTTAGTTACTATGCTTGATAAATTATAGTAGAATTCTATGGTACTGATATAGTAATTTATGATTTTTTCTGGTTATTTAAAATGTATATATAATAACAAATTTTTCTTTTCACATCCTCCATGTGGGAAATTTCATAAGGCTTAGCAACCTACAACAAGCAGCAAAGGAGTACAAAGGTCGTAACTAGAAGAGATAATTGTGTGCTTTATTTACTGTTCTATATTTTAAGAAAAATTTGTTTAAGAACTTATTTGTAAATAGTATTAATGTATATACATATATAATGTATAATAATTGAAATGTGACTATATTTTACAAAATACAAGTCCACTAAAACACAGCCAAGACAGGTTATTTTGTAAAGACTAAATAAAGGACAGTTTTATATTGGATACAGTATCACAAGTGCACGTGCACTGCATCATTGTAACTTCAGGAAGGTCAATATAATAAATGTATAATGTTATGATATTTAAGCTATTTAGACTAAACATTTGTGAGTTCTTGTTATAACCTGTAATCATTCTAGAACAAAAAAAGCATAATTTAAATTTATTTCCTAATTTTTTATGGTGGTTACGAGGCCAGTCAAATATACACATAGGGTTAGGGTAGAGAAAATATCGTTTTACTGAAACAAACATTTGAAATGTATTTAGGAGGTTTTAGAGGTTACACAAATAATATTTTAGATTTTTGGGATGAACAATAGTTTTTTAGTTATAACATGAAAATCACTTCACACTTGGACTGGTAATGAAATAGACTCTGTATTTTCACAAACAAATCTATAATAGAAATATTTCATTAAAAAATCTGATTTTTTGTGTACAAAAAGACTTGTAATCTCTACTAAAAGTCTACCAAAGTTTGTGAAGGTATACTTAGTGCATTCAAATTTATAGTATAAATAATTGTGTATATTACACCAAGCCTGTCAAGAAAGGATTAAATAGAAAGTCAGTACTGTAAATACAGTATTGTTATTATTAGTTTTTTCTTTCAGTTGTAAAATGAATAAAATTCTCAAAAACTGGTCATGTTTTTACTTTTAATCATCTTACCCTATGATGACTGATATACTTGATAAATAAAACTATTTAGAATAATTATTATTTCTAATATTTGTGTAAACATGGGTATGTGCTGTTGTACAAGAAAATTTACAGGATTGAACACAAAATAAAATAAAGTTTTATTGATCCACAAGGTTTCTAGTTCTAGGTTCTTTGTTAGGTGCAATTACAGTAGTAAATTGTGGAAACATATAAAAATAATGGAAAACAATTGTGTGAGAAAACTATGAGATATACATTTTTATATTAATTCAGCTCGTAGCTTTGTGTCTGTAGGTGTCCAGCTAACATTTGCTACAGTTATGAAGCTAGTAGGACTAAACTTGGCAGGCAAATTGGGAATGGCCAAAGTCTACCATAGAAGGAATTGGGGATAATGGAAGAGTTTTATCAGTAAATTTGCACCTCTGTGAATCATGAGGGGGGGGTATGCTAGTCCTGATGTATGTTCAGCAGCCAGTCACGTACAAGTTGACTTATCAATAAGTTTAAATAATTTGGTCACTTAACATTACTTGGTTTTGGTTACACACTAAAGTTCCTGCTAAAACACAGTATCTGGGAAAAAAAATGCAAAGTTTTATCACTTTTTCAGGCCTCCTAGTGAACCTTTAAAACTTGTATTGTTGCTCAAAGGGGACATAATAGCCTGTTTCTTAATGCTTCATCATGTAAATTATAATATAGCACCTCTGCAAGAGGAACTTTGCTAAAAAACAGACTATGTTTTAGTAAATTTCATCTTGTAGTTTGTCAAATTTGGAGTTTAAAGGCTGATGCTTCTAGGAGGCCTGCTTATTAAGTTTAAGTATACTTAGGGACTATATGTGATAAATAACTCGTTTAGTTTCTTTTAATGGCTTATTCCTAGTCTTTTTGTTGTTGTTGTTTCAATAAATGTTTTTTGATATCTCATGTGTTACAGCCATTGATAAAACATTTGGTTTAGCTGTTACTGTAGTTTTATATTTAAAAAAACACTAGTTCTTTAATTTTAGGAGAGTTCACATTTTGTTAAGTAAATTAGGTTTTTCAAACTGACAGTTTGGTCCTGAAGAATCTTGGAACTTTTTAGTTAGCCTGACAAAGCATGTTCTATCTACAATTGTGTTTAGAATAACAACAACAACCATTTATAACATGGAAAGTTTATAACCAACATTTTGTTTGATTTCACTGTATTTCCAGAGATTGCTTAGTATAATCTACAACTTTGTGGTTTTATTTTCTCACAGAAGGAGTACATATAACCATTTGAGCAGCTGGCTAACAGATGCACGAAACTTAACAAATCCAAATACAGTAAGTAACATGTTTTGATTCAACCGACAGTTCCTAAAGAGTATTTGTTTCATACTGCTGATGAGTAAGTACTTCTTCAGCAAATAAAATAGTCTAAATATTTGCCATTGATGTTCATCAGAATCCTGACATGTATAAAATCTATCTAAATCTCTGCTTACTGTGGTTAAATTGTTAAAATTTACATCATGTAAATGTCTCTGCTTAGGTGAGATTATTAATCTTTGCCTTGTTTAATTTGTATACTGTGGTAAGATTGATAATATTCACTTAGTTTAATTTCTTGTCTATTAAGGTGAGATTGTTAAAACTATTTTGGGGTGTGGTACAAGAATATATTTAGTTCCTTGTTGTATATTTGTGATTAAACCAGTTATTTTACAATGTTTTCTGTTGACAGAAGCCTTTATTGTATCTGTGCTAGAATCAGGTATTAATGTTGCCAATTTAAACATCCTCTAATTCCAAAATGAACATTAGCAATGATAGACTGTAGTATAAGTTTAAAAAATGATGAATAGTTATTGTTACTTGTACTTTAAGTAAAATTCTCCCCTGACTGAAACTTTGTATTAGAAGCTAGTGTTCAGGAGACAGCTGCATTATGAGTCGTTTGACTATTGTTAGAAGCTTGTGTTCAGGAGACAGCTGCATTATGAGTCACATGTCTGTTAGAAGTTAGTGTTCAGGAGACAGCTGCACTGTGAGTCACATGTCTATTGTTAGAAGTTAGTGTTCAGTAGGCAGCTGTACCCCAACTTGATTAGGATTTAAACACAATACTTCCATGTGAGAGTCGAGCACTTTAACCACTTTGAAACCCAATGTTAACAAATAATAATGTGAAATATCATGGTATTCATGTTTGACATATATATCGTTAGGTTAAAAAAACAACAGTCATGTTCATCAAGATACAATTTATTGTGGCCCTGTATTTCGTAGTTACCAAACATACACTTAATTTATGTGTAAGTGTATTCTTGTACCATCCAGATAAATATCTGCACCAGATAATTTGAAATATCTTTACAGCTGTTGCTATAAACTTAGCTGTCTTAAATTAGTTGTAACTGTTACATTGAAAAATGTTGTCTATTTAAGTAATGACTTTGCTGGTGCATGTTATATATACACATAAGACCTTAACATGTTATACATTATTTTATGTATACTTATTAAGAAAATACAACCCCCAAGTTTTTGTTTGTTTATTAAGCTCTTAAAATATTGACAGGTTATATTCCTTATCGGAAACAAAAGTGATTTGGACGGCCAGAGAGACGTAACATATGAAGAAGCCAGGCAGTTTGCTGAAGAAAATGGTGCTTTAAAAATCTGATTTTTAACTTTCGACTAGATAATTCGTGTTTTTTACTACTTATGTACAATTTAATTTGCAGCTTTTTGGCTGCACCATCTAAATATCCAACTCTATAGCTATTAGTCATGTCTTAGATGTTAACCCTTTCTAAAGTTAAAAAGTCAAAGCTGTTTAATGGGCTTTTATTTATAACTAGCTTTTGTTAGGAGAGATTATATAAAGTTTTATGTATACTCGTATCACAACTTTCGAGGAACAGATAATCAAATCAGTGAAGGTGAGTGAAGTAAACAGTAGTTCTTAGGCATCTCATAAGTAAAGTTATAATCCATTCTTTAATGTTTATTTCATGAACAGTATTGTTTAAAATTTTTAGTATGTATGTAATATTTACTTCTATGATTTTAATTTTTTAACAGATATGTTTATGTTGTGAGACAGTATTATTGGGATTGGGATTATGCTTGTATCATAAGTAATAGCAAGGGTACCCAATTACTGAATCAGTGTGTTCTAATAATTATAAGTTTTATGACATTCCATATAGAATGATTTATTGAATTAGCTACAGTTTTTACTTCTGATCTACATAGGCAGCATGGTTTGATCAGAAGTTATTGCTCAGAGTTAACTTATCCAGCAACGTATGCTTCATAAAAAGTACCAAAAACTGTAGTACATGAATATAAACAACATTTTACATAGCTAATTTCCAAGAGTCAATTATGTATTATAGTGTGTAATTATAATATTCTGGGTTATATTTATTTTTTGTCTGTTTTAATGTCTTTCAAATAGTCTCACTTCATTATCTTTACAGGCCTAATGTTTGTTGAAGCTAGTGCAAAGACGTAAGTTTTTAAGTTTTTTTTTTCTTCCTTGAGTTTAAATCTATGTAGAATTAAAGGTGCACCTTACTGAAAGTTCTTGGCCATTTTATGCTCAAAAGTTTTAAACTGTGATTGGGTTAATAGAAAATATTCTTATCAATGTTGTTATGATGTAATGTCAGATTAATTGTTAAAGTTCCATTAAACAAATTTTTCATTCAAAGCACCATGGGTTTGCTACAGGCACTGAGTAAATATGTGGTACAATAGGTTTAAAGTGTTATGTAAACACAAGTACTTATTTATAGTACTAAGGTTGTCCTGCTTTAATGTATAGTGGGGAGAATGTCGAAGAAGCATTCCTTGAAACAGCTAAGAAGATTTATCAAAACATCCAAGATGGAAGGTTAGTACATTTTCTATAAAGTATCTACATCATTCTAAGGAAATATTTTATTATAGTGATGATATTGCCTGGCTGAAAATGAATGTTACATAACATGCAAGACAGTTGAAGTATAAATATAAAGTAGTTGTAACAACTAAGAATTTCATTATAAATAAAATGTATAATGAATTTGAAAGTTAAATTGAACATGTATTTTCTGTCATAAAAACACTGTGAAGCATCATGAAGAGTTAATATTGGGAAAGTCATTATGTCTGATGTATTCAATTGATCAATGTTTTTGCCATTTACCTTATTGTGGCAGAACACTGAGCTAATATTACATGATTGTTTGTAAGATTTTTTTTCTTTAACATAAACAGTTTAACTCTTTAACTTGAGTATTGGAAACCATTTTAAAACACTAACAATAAATCTTGAATAGTTAACTTGGTAGATCTGAAAATCTAGAATATTTTCTGGCTCCACAAAACAACACACGTTCAAAATAATTGACTGAAAATAAAGAAAGGATGTGAAATTTTTACTATTTTGATAGAACTTTGTGAAATTGACACAGAAGTATTGTAATTTATTCATTTTTTTATTCCTGATGTACTGAATGCATTAATTAGCTTTGTAACAACATCTAAGAACAATTTTTAACATTGAATAGAGGAGTATACTGAGATATCATAGCCATTAGGGTTTGTTAATTAAAACACTCAAACATTTTTAGTGATGCATTATATCCAACAGATGATATAGATTGGGAGTATTTAGTCTAACATAGCACAGTCAGTGGTTCAGTCATGATTATGAAGTTCTTAGTGTATAGTTGTGCCATGAATATGTTTTGATTAGTCCATAAGAAAGACACCAAAATTAGTGCATTTTATTCTAATTGCAAACTGTAGAAACAGAGAAAAACAGATTGTAAATTTCTGACATTTCCTGTTTTTCTGTCAGGCACATTCAACTTTTATATACATAATTGTTTAATAAGCTTAAACCATAAATTAACCTAGCTTTTAATTATCGGTGTTTTTGTCGTAGTCTTGACCTCAATGCAGCAGAATCTGGTGTACAACATAAGCCATCAGCTCCTAGAACTCTTAACAACGACCAACAACCCACCAAAGAAAGCTGTGCATGTTAGTTACTATCTTTTGAATCCAAGTTCAGTAAGTACATTTCTTATAATATCACTACTGTATCTGGACTGTGTAGCTATTTATTCAAAAAAAAATAATTGCAGTTTTTATGCTATCAATGGTAAAGACAGAATATCTTACACTCCATTCACCCGTGTACCTCAGGACTTCCCCAAAGTAGGTTTATGATAAGACCCTGTGAAACTGTGATGTGTTGGTTTGTTTTCTGTTTGTTAATATAGATTTTGTGTCCATTTGCTGGAATTGGTAAGGTTTAACTTTCTCGCTGTGGACGTGGTTGCTTCAACTAAGTTCATGACCCTGATGTGATGTTAGAGTTTCCATACTATAACTTTTAATATATTTTGTGTATCTTCATGAAATTTGGCAAGCTTTCAGAAAACAATTCTTATGTACACAAAGAATCACTCTTTTTAATTAAGTATTTTTACTAAAAATCTATCCATGAATATATGATATCCTAGTGTTTACTGTTCTGAATACAAAGATATTTTCATCTTAACTCCTTTCTTACAGTCTCCCTTTCAAAATTTAAGCTATTTTATGATAAAGGTTTTATATTATCTAAGTTTTAATTCCCTTATTTCAAAAGAAATATTCTTAGTTCCACAAGTTCACAAAACTGAGCTCCCTACTATATTCAGCAGAAACTTGTACACTCTATCATTGTCATATAAAGAGATTATCCAGCATGCACTTCAGAGTGATCCTGAATATATCTTGGGAAGACCGAATCACTAACAAGGAGGACTAGAAGCATGCCAGTATGCCCAGCATAGAAGCTATGCTTCTTAAAAGACAACTGTCTGAGCTGGTCATGTGGTGCATGTGCCAGAACATAGATTTCTGAAGTCTCTACTTTATGGAGAACTTTCATCTGGCTAGCAGTGGAGAGGTGGACCAAAGCTGCATTACAAAGATGTAATAAAGCATGAACTGATATACCTACTACCTATTGGGAATCCATAGCCACTGATTATGCCAAATGGCACAAATCCATCAAGGACGGTTCAGAAGTTGCACACCAAATATGGGTGAAGGTCTTGCCTGCAGTTCCTCACACAGTATGATGTAACATTTGTGAAATGTGCAAGCATTGATGGTTTCTCCCCCCCCCCTTCTCTACGTCATCTTCGATTATCGAAGGACTGCTGACGACAACGAATAAGTTTTTAATTTTTACATTTTACTTAATTTTACTAATGGTACTAATACATTAAATACTATTTATTTAATTAAATAATGCACCTTAGAACACAGATAATAACACACACAAAGCAAACAATGTCCTACAACTATTGTAATTTATCTTACTTTCTAACTGCCAATAAGAGCCTGTAAAAATTCAGCTAAGCTTGTCGGTGTTAATAGACAATGCTGTGTGCAGAAAAGACTAAAAAAATAATGTCTTTTGATAGATTAAAACTTTGGCTTTCTATTGGTTATAAATAATATAGTATATAAAACAAATCAGAGAGAACTGTTGGCAATATGTGAAAGAAAGGATGTGATAGGTGGGTGTAGCAAGTGGGCCTGATTTACTAGTTTATGGCCCCGTAAACAAATAAAATTGAAAGATATAATACTTTGCCTTAGTAATATCTATATTATAATGAGTGATTTACATTAAATTCTGTACTTCTCAGAGGGGTGGTAAGTAAATAAGAGGAGGAGGAAGACCTAAAGAACAAATGTCAAGAGATTAAGGAATTAAAAAAAAATCCTTATAAGATTAAGAACTTATAACTTGTATAATATCAAAATTGGATTCAGTAATTATGTTTTATGCCAAGTTTATGCAATGATAATAAAGCAGTTTAATTAAATTATGAATGCATCTCTTTACATGTTTGTGATATGTATACTTTAACCTACCTGTAGCAAGAGGGTTAAGAAGAAGGATCCGTATGGGTAACTTGAATGCAGTTGCCACTAAAGGATTCATGCTAAGAACTTAAATTGTAGTACATTGATTACTTGCTAATATGTGAACACCCTCAACTTGTGATCTATTTTTTAAGTGTATTAGCAGATACTTTTCTTGTTGAAATTGCTTTAAAGTACAGTTGTAATAAATTATATACTGTATGAAAATGTTAATTTTCTTTAAAGAAAAACTAGAACAGAAATAAAGTCGGAAAAACAAATACATGCTTACATAGTTTTCAACATATTAAAATGTTAACTTTGGGTGGAAGCAGTGCAAAGATCATAGCATATGTGGTAATCTATTTCTCACTTCGATTATGAACCTGAGACCTGTTCCATGTCAAGCAAGAGCTGTAGGGTTAACCACCTAGTAGCATTTACCAGTAAGCTTCTACATATATGCCAAATTATAGTTTGTGCAATTCTCATCTATTAAACAGCCCTTTTTAATACAGATGATATGTTCCTTGATAAAAATTCTGCATTTGAATTTTTTTACACTTGCAGTGTGTCAGTAGTTTGTTAGAAAAAAACTGTAAAGAAGTGTTGTTTGTCTAAATGAATTAACTCAGTTTGGTAATTTATATGCTGAAAATTTTTAATAGTTCTAATGTTCTGTCTTTGAAAAGTGTTCATTAGTTTGAATGTCTGGTTTTCTCTATTACTTTTGGCTTTATTAAGATGTAACAAGCATATGAAGCAACTCTAATCCAAACCATTTTGAATATTTAAATTAAAAACATTTAGGAAATGCTGGTCAGGCTTTTATAATTCAACTAATTAATAAAATGAAAAGTGATGATTATACTACTTAAAGACTTGTAGTTTTATGAATATTTGCAAAGTACACTTTTCTAAATGTTTTGTGCAGGACAAGATTTTATAAAGACTGACTCTGGTGAAAAGCTTAAGTCAAACTAATCCAACTTGGAACGTCATTTTCCTTATTTGCTTCCTGATTTCTGTGGACCTGCCATCAGATTTCTCCTAGGGAAAAGAAAGTATTCTGATCTTTGAACAAACTCGATAATACAAGAATTCCTCTAATGTTAGTTTGTGTACTTGACATTTAACAGAATGAAAAGATTTATGGTCAATGAGGTGTTTGTGTGTAATTGATATTATTGGTACTGTATAATATTAGTAACACTTGCTGTGATGATCAGTCTTTGTAAGGGAAAAAAAAACATATTTATCTTTGTTTAATTTGTTCTATTATTGTGGTTCTGTATATAACACTCGACTAGCTCTCCTCTTTCTCATTTTATGTACACAAAGAAAATTATTTAAATGTTTAGTGGCTTCACCATAAGCTGTACTAATGTTAAATAATTTTTTCTTTAACATGTATGTTATACTTCATTATTGATTGTTTATTTAGAGGGAAAATTTTATTTGTTCAGCTTCTTAAAAATAAATTTGACAAATTATTAAGAGAAATACACATGAGTAAAGTTTGCTAACAACTGGAACTGGACAGTTAAAACTAAGTAAATAGATTTCAAAAATGTTATCATGATGTTTGAAGCGTGATATAGCATTTATGTATAAACTTTTAAGAGATGCTAAAATACAAGGAATTTATGCCATCAGTGTGTAATTTTCCATAAAAGATTACCTCACTATAAGACAAACAGTTATTTTTTTTTGTAATTCTCTTATTAGTTGATTGTAGCTCTGTGGATAATCACGTCTGTGCTAAATCTTTAATCAATGTGTAGTTTAATTTCTACATCAAATTATGGTCAGTAATCATTTTTAAAATGCAATGTTTAAAGTGAACCACTTCTAGAATTTTTTTTTTAAAAAGCATCGAAATGAAACTGGTAATATATCTTTGTTACAATTATTTATTCACAACTTTAACTCACTCTGTCCACCTGTGGAATTTTTACAAAGTTGAAGAATCCCCATATCGTGTCATAAAGTTAATTTATGAAGCTTATCCCACTGATACAGTACAGAACTATCTGCCCTGCTGTTTCAGTTATTAATTTGTGACATCTGAAACTTGTTTGTCATTTCCAAAAGTATTTTAGCTTTAAACTATAAGAATAATAAAATATTTAGGTTGGTGTCTCTAATTGACATATGTTCTGTTAAAGCTTTAAACAATGTTTGAAAGAACTGGAGAGATTGAAGGGGATTTCATGAAACAAAGT
Organism: Limulus polyphemus; assembly: GCF_000517525.1. NCBI lineage: Eukaryota > Metazoa > Arthropoda > Merostomata > Xiphosura > Limulidae > Limulus > Limulus polyphemus. The sequence goes on along the minus strand of NW_013666840.1, from coordinate 110,850 downwards.
GAGTTTTTTGCACTAATAAACAGTTGTCGTTCATTGAATTAAGGGCAAAAGTATTTTAATTGTTTAACATTTTTTTATCTGTCCAGTTCTGTAAATTATTAATAATTACATTCTGTCATCTTTCACACACAAAAGAAGGTAACTGTGGTTATATCTCATCGTTCTGTGTAACTGATCCTAGGATTATGTAGTAGTTGTGCTCATTATGCTGAGGGAAGTTAAATTATACATATCATCCCACAACCTAATGGTTGTAAACAAGATTGTTAATTTACCCTGAAAAAAAAAAGTCTTGTTTGTAAGTACTATATTGAATTTTAGTAACAAAAGAATAATTCATGAACAGTAGTGGCACTACAGAAACCAGCTAGAGCTACGAGTTTTAACACCTACTGATTTCTGGAGTTATTTTATCTACCTTCTTTTAAACTTCAAAGTTTTTCGCCCTCAAATTTAATGTGCAACATTCTCCTATAGCTTCATTTATGATAGGAGTTGCTGATTCTTGTCTGTGAACTATTTCTGCTGTCCTGCTCTTTAATTCTGTCTGTCATCTCTCTGTTGTCTTGCACTTGAGTGCCATTTGTCACCTTTTTTTGCTGTAACCTCACACAAACATTCCCAGGATAGGCAAGAAGAAAGAACAGATATTTGTTGAAGACTACCATTAATATGTATTCACTAAGATTCTTTAAATCATAATGTGCAGCCTGTTATACATTTTTATGTGGTACATAAAAGAATATTCACTGACGTAAAGTGAAAAACCTTTGTGCTTAGTGTAATAAAAATAGTTGTAGGTTTGTGTATGAATTTCTTTTGCACGTTGTGATATGTATTATAGAAAAATAGATTTATTACATATTAATAGGCATGCCTATATTGATTTTTAAGTTAATTTGATTTGCTTACATATCTTTAAATACAGTAGTAATTATCTTTCAGTCATGATGTTAGGAAAACCTATAACCTGAGCACCTTTCTTCATCGGGGACACTTTGGAATGTCTGCTCTTCTTGACGAATGGTCTACCTTTCAAAAGTTCTTGGTTTTGTAGTTTTATCTTTCAGGATATTTTAAATCTTTTATTCAGTACCATGCATCAACTAAACTTTATAACTAGGCAAACTTAACGTTGTTGTTTAGAAGTACTTTATACCTTTCTTGATGCCAAAGATTCAACCAGCTGTTTGTATATCTGGTTGATGAAGTCTTCATTAGCTAAAAAATTAATTTAATTTCTAGTAATTAACTTGATGGACTAGTGGTAGTTACAATATTGTATCAAAACTTGGTTGTTAATTAAATATTATTCCTCTTTTTCTTTCTTTTTATAGTCTTTATGCAGTTCTTCTCTAAGAGATTAACTTCCAGTTAATATCTAACTTTTTAAGAACTTCATCCTGTATAAATAAATGAATCAACACTTTTCCATCATTATTGTTCTCACTAGGCTTGAAATGTATATTTAACCATTAGAATTTATTTTTCATTTTACAAAGTTTTTGGAAAATATTGAAAGTAACTGATTTTAGATTTACAGGGATTTTACATTTAGAAAAAAAGTTTGAAACTTCAAAAAATTTCTATTGGTATGAAAGAGCTAAGGGTAAAAAGTGATTGTATAAAGGGATAATATGAATACCTTGGGTTATCTGTGGTGATATACAGTGAAGTCTGTATGTAATATCTTGAGTTTTGAATGGAAAATGAAAATTCAGTTAGTGTAATTATGAAGTCATTATTTTGATGTAACTAGAATAAAACAAATGACTTAGAAGGAAACGTTGTATTGGTTTCATACCTGATAATACATTAAAACAATAATAATTAATGCCATCACTTGAAGAGCTTACAACACAGGGCTTTACTAGCTATTTTTTGTCATAACTCGCGTAGCCTCGCAAGTTCTACTACTACACGGAAATTAAAGTTAATTTCATGGGTTTGGACTGAAATTTGTAGAAATATCTGAACTTCAAGCTTATTTCAAGACACTTCTTATTCAGAAAAAAAACTTTCTGACTAGTTTAAACAGAATACTTATATTCAGCAAGTAATTTTATATTAATCACTTTTATACTTCACAAGAGAAGATAAAGCAGGAAAACTATTTTCTGATTGATTGAAATTGTGTAACTGATGTAATCCAGTTTTAACAATATGATTGAAACAGTGAATGTGTTGCAGTGCAGTTTTCATATGTATAGGAAGTGTATATTTTCTGTACTCACATGCACAAATAACTTGATGGATTAAGCAGTCTGATTAATGTGTTTTGTGGTTCCGTAGGTTTACCTCCCTATAGAAAGATGAAATGTCTTCTTAGCAGTCATATTTTTAAGTGTATGTACATAAAGCATATTAAAATGGTTTAATAGTAAAATCATTTGTAGCAATTATTGTTAAGCTTGTATAACATAATTTTAGGGCAGATTTCATTATTATGCCCTTTGATATACTAGTTTATGTTTTAGCCTAAAAGTCCTTTGAGTATTTACGCCCAGAAAAAAGGTTACATACAACAGTAATCTTTGTAAGGTTGAATATTTTAGTTCTGTGCGATCGTTATTTTGCACAAGTAGTCTCTAACTTTAGCCTTATTTATGTATAAAATTCATCAGTATTCATGCTGTCAATGGGAAATGACTGTTATTCAGAGCCTACTAGATGGCTGTTTACTTCATTCTTTCTGTCCTACTGTAGGTAGTACACAAGAGATGTAATAAAAGATAAGGTTATATTCATCACTTAAATAGACACGAGGTTTTGAATCTTCAAGACAGCAGCCATTGTCATTGTCTATATAGATTCTGATAGTGATGTTGACGAACTATGATAAATTTTGCTGTACGATGAGAGTTGTTGCATGAAGACATTAATAATAATAATACTTTGGTTTGATTGTGACTTCAGAAAATTATAATTGTTTTTGAAAAAAAAAAGAAACTGTCTATCAGGTGAAGGGTTGAAAATTATTCAATAGAGATGTACATGGAATTGAACGTGGTCGAGTGTTTCTTTCAGCTGATGTTAAGTGGTTGTTCAAAACTTCATTATTAAGTGGCACTTTGATATTCTATTATGTCAGCATTCACATTCACTTAACAGCAAGCTAACATTTCATCAAAACAGTTTATACATAAAATTAAGATGTTATATATTACAGAATGGTATGGAAAACCAAGCACAAGTTATAAATTATGACTTATGATGTATTCCACTTTTATGATTAAAATCTAAAGTGAATATGTACCACTAAGTCACCAGTCAGGTTACCTAATGAAATTTCATCAGGTAAAAACTATTATTATTATTATTATTTGTAGAATTGTTTTATGTTGGGTAAACATTTAGAAATTTAATTCTTTAACATAAAATTATTACTGGTTTTATAATGGGAGTAAATACCACACAACTCAGGTGTTCATTAACCCAAAATAGTCATGTTAATTCAGGGAGGTAACAGAATTGGAAACCTTCAGAACAAGAGTGATGTCAACATCTTATTAAACATTACAAGAATCACTTTTCTTAAACCCTCACATCTTGTTCTATTACAAACATCATGTACAGTAGTATTTTTGTATTGTAAAACTTCACCTCAAATTCTTGTTGCAGGTTCTAGTTTAGATCAGATGTTCCATCAGTGTTCATAATACATTGATGAACCAAACCGTAAAACTGAACAAGCTCATCGTAGCCACTAGCTAGGCATTCCCTGAATGTGGTGAAACAGACAAAAGAATGATCACATAAAACTTGTTAAAAAATTCCATGCTAATTGCAGATCGAACAAACTTTCCTACTTTAAACCATTCGTACTGTGTTCTCAGCACAACCAATGAAAGATAAAGGTAATCACAAGTGTTATTACTATTATTATGTTCATTGTAAGTATATTTACAGAATTCCTAATACTGAAATTTCTATGCATTTATTAAATAACACCTTTGGAGAAAAAAATGTAAAAAAATCTGATTATTCTGCATTTTTGATCCTTATAACTTTCATGTCTGTGCTATGAATAAGAACCCCAGGGCATTTAATTTTATTACAACAAAGAAAAAAGGTAAATGTCAATATGTTTAAATTGATGTACTTGCACTGCTTAATATCAACTCTATCCAAATTTTTGGAGAAATTACCTGTTGTTTGGGTTACCACAATACAATTCCATCATTTCTATGGTAATGGTGTCAGGAGTGGGAGTGTTCAACTAGAAAGGAAAGAAACAGGGAGTCAACTTTTTTTTAATGTTTCAACTAATGCACACAAGATATAATGTGTTAAAAATTACTGATAATAATAGAGAAATAACATTTTTTGATACATGTTCTGTTAAATAAGCTACAATTTGAATAATTTCAAACAAACTTAACCAACAGATTTTATATAAGAGAAAAACTAATGAGTACTTTATGCCATCACAAGAAAAATGGATGTATACATTTCTCAGTTTGATTTCAATGACTTCAAATGGATTTTCAACAGGATTATTTTGAAACTTTCCTCGTCATCACTCAGTCACCCATGTAGACTAAAAATCAAACAGATTTCACTACCAAGGTGTGGGCTTAAAATAAATATAATAGTCGATATCTAGTGTTTTACCATCCAGCTTCTTATATGTATGTATTTATATACATATATACACATACACACACATCTGAGCTTCTAGATGAAATACAAATAGTGGACATCACAACAAAACCTTACCTGAACTTCTAATTGTGGAACAAAGTGAATTAAACTGTTGAAGAGTTGTGAAACTGATTCTTTATACTGTAAATCACTTGATGAACTTGACTGTACAACACTAAGTAAAAAACATTACATTAGTTGTGAAACTGATTCTTTATACTGTAAATCATGTGATGAACTTGACTGTACAACACTAAGTAAAAAACATTACATTAGCTGTGAAACTGATTCTTTATACTGTAAATTGCATGTTGAACTTAAATGTTTCAGCACTGTAAGTGAAAACCATTATGACTGTATACTAACAGAAAACTATTATAACCCCACATCATCAGACTGTGTACTTATAACCATAATAAAAATACCAACTACAAAGTGATAAAAAGTTTAGAAAAAACGCCCAGTATACTCCAGATATACATAAAAGAACTTTTATTTTAACCAATGTTTCACCTTCGCAGTTTCATCTGGTTTTTTTTCTAAACTTTTTATCAAAATGTGTAAATCCCTCCAGCATACACTACAAATTTTGAAAGACAACTACAAAGTGACATCACTGTGTACTTATAGCCATAATATCATACCAAAGAATTATTCTTTGCAACAATGTAAAATATTAGTGTATGCAATTATTTTCCAAACAAAGGTCAATCAAACCACAATGTAAAAAAACTTTATTATCAAGTTTGCAATGTTATTATTTTGCATATTTAAGTGTGCTTTCTTTGGAACATTTGCAGAAGATTCAGTCATTTTGATAAGAATATTACCATTTACAGAAAATGATGAACCTCATTCAACATAGAGTTCAACTTTCATTTTTAAACATACACATATTAACTCTTTTAGCATGGGATCAGACCGACCTTGAAACCATTTTGTGCTTGTTATAGTTTTCATGCTATAACTTTTTAATTAGTAAGCGAATGTTAACAAAATTTCGCAGATTATTAGTAAACATTACTATGCTTTCATATGCAAAATATCAAATATTTTTATTAAGTCTTAAGGTTTATAAAAGCAATGTTTTTCTCATGTAAATTTTTTCTTTTTGCATGTTGCCTATCTATCATGCAAATTAAATTCATTTTAAAATTAAAAATACTTTTATGATCAGAAAATTTTGAAATTTCACATGCAAAATCTTTATAATGTTGAGATAGTTATCAAACATTTCTTAAGAAAAAACTTTATATTTTATCTCTTATTTTCAGTAATTAATCTCTGTACGGGTTCGGTAGATTTGACCGATCTTGCAACCACCATAAAAAATTAGAAAATAAATATAAATCATGCCTCTTTCATTCTAGAATGAACACAAATTATAACACGAAAAATAAATGTTTAGATTAAATAGCTTAAATCTCATAACATTATACATTTATATATATTTATTATATTGACCTTTCACCCACGCCTGGCTAATACAGAGGTTACAATCACGCTGCTCACGTGCACTCATGTTACCATATAAAATAACATAAAACTGACCTTTGGTCTGTGCAAAGTAACTTGTCTTGGCTGTGTTTTAGTAGAATACTACTTTGTAAAATACAGTCACATTTCCATTATTATACATTATGTATGTATATAGATTATTGCTATTTTGAAATAAG
>NW_013666840.1:100528-103568 GCF_000517525.1 Limulus polyphemus | reverse complement strand
GACCCGTCTACGAAAAGGGTTAATAAGAAAAAAGGAAATGAAACATAAAACTGGAGCAGAGTCTTGAATGCAATTGTTGATTGCCATGAAAACAAGGTTTAAAATCTTGCAGTCTTTACTGTACTGAAGTTTATTCAGTACAAAAACTGGAAAACAGACAGTAAATATATGTGAATGTTAGTAAAACACTTGGAGCTGTATATGTATTTATACATGCCAGATAAATTATTAGGTAGAAAGATTAGTTTGTTTTTTAATATTTTTGTTAAAACCACAACAGAAAACCTTTTCCAAAATGTTATATACTAATTTGGAAATAACTCTCTCCATATGAAGATGATGTTTAGTTCAGTTTCACAGGAAGTTACATTAAATATTCCTAAGTGGAAACTGATCTATCCAACTTGTGCCATACCTCTGCATTTGTCTTTTCAGAGTTTTGAGTTTTGGAAAAAACCTTGGGAGGAAATCCATGGCCTCTTCTCTGTTAGGTACAGGATTAGGACGATTGTACTGTAGATTATGTAAGAAATCCAGAGAGTCAAGTAACATACCACTGTTCATGAAAAGAAAGAATAAAACAAAATTTTGACATATGTTTTATTTACAAAACAATCGTACAGTCACACAGTTGAGCAAAACTTTAAAATACAATAATTATTATTTATACAGAAATATTTTGCCTTCTTATGAAATTGTTCCCACAGAATTACATTAGATTTATCTTCACTGTTACCACTAAAAAAACTCAAACAAAATGAAAAGTGGAATTACTAAATGTATACAGATTTATATCAAATTAATAAATAAGTTAGAAGTAAGTGGTTATTTATCTTCCATTCTTTAAGTTATAATAATAGGTAGCAACATCTAAATCAAGCAGATTATTTATTTTCTGTTACTTGGTTTATATTAAATGGTGTAATATAAAAACAAATTAATTTCCATCTATTTTTCAAGCTATTTTCTATTATCTTGGATTATTATGACAAATATTTCCACTTTACTTTTATATGATTATGCTAAATTATAAATGACAATAGAAGATTCATCCACGTTTAAACTACAATACTTAGAAATTTCCTTAATGCACTGAAACTTTTATAAAGTACACTTCTTAGAAAGTACTTATCTCATATGATTAAGGACTTCCCACACAGCACACGTCTTACAAAGTACTTACCTCACATGATTCACGACTTCCCACACAGTCACACTTCTTACAAAGTACTTACCTCACATGATTCAGGACTTCCCACACAGTCACACTTCTTACAAAGTACTTACCTCACTACTTAAACATTTCTAGAACACATTTCTTATGAAGACAAGGTACTTACCTCACATGATTAATGACTTCCCACACAGCACATGTCTTACAAAGTACTTACCTCACATGATTAAGGACTTCCCACACAGCACACGTCTTACAAAGTACTTACCTCACATGATTCACGACTTCCCACACAGTCACACTTCTTACAAAGTACTTACCTCACTACTTAAACATTTCTAGAACACATTTCTTATGAAGACAAGGTACTTACCTCACATGATTAATGACTTCCCATACATACCGAAACATCTCAAAAACCCGTTTCTGCTGAGATTCTGTACATAATGGTCTACTGTCTATCAACTGTACTTCTAACTGTGTGCTATAAAAAAAATTTACTCAAAATGAATACTTATGAAAGCATTATTTCTATATTGCAAATTTAATAAGAATAAGACATATTCTTTAAGACAGACCACTGATTACCATCAAAACATATAAAACTACTTTCCTGTATAGGTTTATAAATAACAATGGAGTAAAAAAATATAAAACTACTTTCCTCAATAGGTTTATCAATAACAATGGAGTAAAAAAATATAAAACTACTTTCCTCAATAGGTTTATCAATAACAATGGAGTAAAAAAATTGCTTGAGCTTGAATTGGTAAAAACTTCAATGTTACTAATTAAAATTGCTATACAAATATTCAAAATTAATGTTAATGGCTGTCAAAAGTCAAGTGTTAATCTACAGTTAACTAAGCACTAAACAATACATCTGACTTTATAGTTGTACATGTTTTAAAAACATCATCATCATAAAAAGAAAGGTACGATTACTAAAGAAGGGCACCCCAGTAGTAAAGGCCTTTATCAATATAGAGCAGTTGATCTTTAATCAAAAGTTTTACAACAACTTTCCAGTGAATACAAAATTGGAATCAGAAAAAAATAAGTACACAGACTCTAATCCATATTTAGGCTAAAATAAGTATTTTGGATTTTCTATTAAAGTGTACTGTATATCAAATTTGTCAGCTAATTTTTAATATAAAAAGACAAATTATATATATATATACTTCATACAAATCTGATCCACACTGAGAGAATGGCAGTGTTTTCGCAACTGTTTTAGTCTCTCAATAGATGCTGATGTTGAGCCATAGATCCGCTGAATACAGTAAGAGAGCGAGATAGCAGAACTGAAGAAGTTCAGAGCATTTTTTTTCTCACATATGTTTCCTGTTAAATAAATAAACTTCTTAACAACTGTAATTATTGAACAATTAGAAGCATGCAAAAATTCCATTTCTTTTGTATTCTACAGTACTTGTTTCTATGGCTCTAGTTTTGTTTCTTTGTATTCTACAGTACTTGATTCTACGGCTCTAGTTTTGTTTCTTTGTATTCTACAGTACTTGATTCTACGGCTCTAGGTTTGTTTCTTTGTATTCTACAGTACTTGTTTCTATGGCTCTAGTTCTGTTTCTTTGTATTCTACAATACTTGTTTCTATGGCTATAGTTTTGTTTCTTTGTATTCTACAGTACTTGATTCTATGGCTATAGTTTTGTTTCTTTGTATTCTACAGTACTTGATTCTACGGCTATAGTTTTATTTCTTTGTATTCTACAGTACTTGATTCTACGGCTCTAGTTTTGTTTCTTTGTATTCTACAGTACTAGTTTTGTTTCTTTGTATTCTACAGTACTTGATTCTACGGCTCTAGTTTTGTTTCTTTGTATTTTACAGTACTAGTTT
>NW_013666840.1:72372-99528 GCF_000517525.1 Limulus polyphemus | reverse complement strand
CACAGCCCGGTCCATGTATCCAGGTGATGGTCTTACATGCAGTTTTAACCCTACATGATCTGGCCCATGTATCCAGGTGATGGTCTTACATTCAATTTTATCCCTACACAGTCTGACCCATGTAATGCTCCTACATACAGTTTTATCCCTACACAGCCTGGTCCATGTATCCAGGTGATGGTCTTACATGCAGGTTTAACCCTACATGATTTAGGGATAAAACTGTATGTAAGAGCATTACATGGGTCAGACTGTGTAGGGATAAAACTGAATGTAAGACCATCACCTTGGATACATGGGCCAGGTTTTCTAACATGTTGACGATATTTTTATTATTGATTTTTTTATCAACATCGAATGCACTCAGTTGTAAGGACGACAATGGGGAGGATGTTGACTGGTAAGAATTTTTAAATACATGTACTTGAAATAAACGATTTTATAACACCAATTTTTTTTTCTGGTTTTTTAGTTTAATTGGACACTTAGTGTTTTGCTTTACAGTTTCTTCAGGAACATTCCACTAAAACGTAGCATGGTGTTATAAGGTCGTTTATTTCTAGTATTAAAATATCTTCTATACACCAATATGCACTACAGAAATTAAATAAAGAGTTTTTAAATGCCTTTAGAAAAAAAAAAAGGTTAATAGGTTTACTTCCTCTTGACCTTGTTTTATAATTATATGTTAAACTTTTATCAGTGCATAAACAAGAAGAGTAGGGTGTTGATCATTTTGATGTAGTGATCTAGTTCAGTATTTAAAAGCAATCAAATTGAAAGTACAATATTTTTATTCATATCCTTCTGTATTCAACAAAACTGTTTTTAGTAATAAACTTATGTAATGATTTTTCCTGTTTTTATTGTAGTTTGTGCTGTTAGTGTTAATTGAGATCAATTGAAATATTTTCTAATGTTTAGTACAACCTGGTGTCATACTTCTCAAGGTACAGGATGTTTGCAATAGTGCATGAAGTAAATGACTAGTTTCATAAGTTTCAGTATTATGCTTTCTTTAATGTTAGCTTTATTTGACAGTATTGCTTAAAATGTTTAATATATACAATATATTTATTTATATTTATTATTATTATGATAATATTACATTGTTAGCTTATTATATGGATTTAAGGTTAACTAATATTCTAAAACAGTGAAATCTCATTATTTGTTGGTATTATGGCCAAAACATTTAAGTAACAGCAATGTCCCTCAACTGATGAATCAGTACATTCTAACCAGAAGTTATTCATGAGTACAAATTAAGATATCCAAATCATTCTCTTAAAAGTTGGTAGCCTAAACCAGTTGTTCCAAACCACTAATCCACAGGGAGATTTCAGCTGGTTCTAAAGATGATTGGAAAAAATGTTGTTGTTTTTAATATAGTTACTTAAGTGTATTATTTTCCAATGTAATTAAAAGTACTTTAAAAAGTTGTTACTATGCAAAGTGCTCTCTGAAATTTTAATATCAGGATTAGCTAGTCTTCATTAGGGGAAAAAAGGTTGGGAACCATTGGTGTGAACAAGTCAGAAACAGTATAGCATGCAAAATGTAGTTTTTTAATGTTATTACTAGTCAATTATAACAATTATATAATTTTTTAAATCCAGGATTTTTATTATCAAGTTTCCTGAATGCAAAGGGACCAAAAAAAGTGGTGAAAAGTATGCTTATTTCAGTAACAAAAATAAGGAAGCACAGGTACCTTTGTGGCAGTTTTCCAAACTTAGTATAAAAAGCTCAAGTAGTGTTGTTGGCCAACTGGTTTCTGAAATAAATTACAAACAACAGGTATGATGCATGATTTTTTTCTAATATTATTATTACATGATGAAGTTCAGATAGGAGACTATTACTGTTCAACTTTAGATCAGTCTGAACATACATGATTGTCACAACTGTTAGTTGTATTAATTATCTTTTCTTACAATTTGTATAGTATCATTAAATATTATTTTCTCCAATGGAAATCTTTTATTGTAAAATTAAGTTCGTATTTATGCTGATCAAAGTGTTATGTTGGTTGTCCAGTCGTAACATAAACTGTGGACAGTGTCACAGCAAGGGACTATTTGAGCCTTCAAAACTGTCCTTGCTTATCCACCCTTGGGAAAATTAAAAATTCAAATGTACCCCTTACTTTTAAGGAAGTCATTGATACCCATATTAAGTTTGTATAAAGTGCCAGCCTCAAATTTTACCAATGACAACTCATTTAATATGTCAGTTACACTGTTAGAAAAATAAAATGGTCTTAACTGGAACCTAGCCTGCCTATAGGAAATGTTAAACAAATGTTCTTTCATCCTAATATCTTCAGAATAAAACACAAAGAAATTAGAGGTCTTTATCCTATCCATTCTTCAGATAGTCTTGTAAACATCACCTCTTATTTTTCTTTTGTCAACAGAAAATAAATAATATAATCCTTTAATCTCTGGAATAATTTTAGTACTCCTCCTCTGAACCCTTTTCAGTAATTCAGTATCCTTTCTTACATGAGGAGATCAATAGTGTACACAGTATTCCAAGTGAGGCCTTACTAGTAATTTGGATAGAAATAATTACCTCTTTTCATTTATAAATAATATATCTATTAATACACCCTGAAATTCTATTGGATTTACTACCACCAAAACAGTACTACTTTAATGACTTGGGTGACTTCACCACCATTGTGCTAAGATTCTTTTTGTCAGTCATGCAGTTGAGTGGGTTTCCATCTATATTAAATATGTGATTGAAATTTTCATAACCAAAATGCATTACCTTGCATGCAAGACCATCACTTGAATACATGGGCCATGCTGTAAGCACTTACATTTTTCTTTGAAATACAGCAGGGAATATTGGCATTAAAAATTGTAAGAGATACTGGCGATGAATTTACTATGAATTTACAAACTTTATTCTTTCACTGTTTCCACTGGTTTCAGATGAAAATTAAATTATTTTAAATCGTGGAGATAAATGTAAGTTTTTGTTTTCTACACTAGGTAACGTGAGGAACAATAAACAAACTAAATAGTGAGTACGATTTATACATCCTTAAACGTTTTGTGTTGTTGCTAGTACAATTGACTTAATATTTGTTTGCTTTAAAGTTTAAGTTTAAGAATGTAGCATTTGATAAGTTTATATCAGTTACACGTATTTCTTGTAGCCTGTGTGTTTTTTGCCCAAGTTAAGGTATTTGATTTTAAGAAAAAGTGGGAATATATGCTCTGAATAACCTTGTTTAAATTTGAGAAGCTGATACTGTAAATTGTAGCTTAGGCTAGAATTTAGAAGTACTATAACTTCAACTAGAATTTAGAAGCCTACCGTTGTAGTGTTATTAGTATTACAATTAGTCTTATATAGTTATATAATTCAGTAGGTCTGGACATTGAATAACGACTTATTGTTATTAGTATCAAGTTAATTTCATTATTTCAGTTTCACTGAAGGTTTAATTAATTTCACTTTGAGTTAGCAAAAACTGTACTATAATACATGCAACACATTTAGGAACACAGGTTGCACAGTACTGTAACACACACAACACACTAAGGAACACAAGTTGCACTGTACTGTACTATAATACATGCAACACATTTAGGAACACAGGTGCTACTCAGTAATATTTCACTCCCTAAGGAACAAAAGATGTGTGTTTATTTGATAGAAAGCCTACTTCATAATGGTAACTATAGAAAAAGTATTTATACATATATCTTTGTGACTCACACATACAGATATAAGTAATAGTTGTTTGACTATGTAAGGGAGCAGTAAACTGGCTGATCAATGGGAGAAAGTTTTACTATTTCTGTTTGTAGGTAGAACTGCTGGTAATCAACCTTTCTTAATAACCTATTACAGGTATACCACCATCGATGACTCCAGTGTAACTATAGAATCAAGAGTCAACAAAACTCCCTGGAAAGCTCTCAGGCATTGTTTGTACTTAAAAAGTTTTTTTTTTCTGATTGAGAACCCAGTACCATACTGTGTTACTAAAGCTGTTTAATTTTATATGTGCTAGAAAACTGAGATTAAATGCAATTTGTAAAAAAAATTAGCTTTTTTTAAACATAACACTGAAACAAATTAATAATAAAAGTTAAATTCAACAAAAGCATATGGTGGGGAAGTTGAAACAAAATGCTTCATCACACAATAGTACAACACTAACTTAAAAAGGTAGAGATTTTGTACTTACACTACGAGAGAGAAACCTATTTCTTTTTAAACTATCAAGTTCTGCTATCACAACCCATGGAATTACTAAGTTTGTTGGTCCACAGCCTGGTTGAAAAATAAAATTAACATGTTCACAAATAGACACAAGCCTCAAAGGTGCTACAAACACTTAACACAAAACAATGTTTTCAAACATAAGGAACTTGATATAAATATATTTATAAAACAAACATATAGTGAATATATCAACACTTGAGGCACTTACCTTGCAAAGTTTGGTCTTTGAGCTGATCCAAAAATTTCAGATCAGATATAAGAATGCTGGTATCCACAATGATGTAGCAGCCCTGAAATCAATAAATAATAGATTCAACAACTCTTTAATCATATAATGTTCTTTACAGACTGTAAAACACTGTGTACAAATTTGAATTATTAAAGTTTTGTAGAAATCCTAAACCAAGCAGATGTAACTATTTAAAAAAAACTTTTACTGTGAAACTTTTAATTCAACAACTTTCCTCAGAATATAGAATATTTTATTTTTCTACTTTTAACTAATTATTACATTTTTAAACACTAATGATGCTTTCAATTGAACCGAAACTTTATACATTTTTTGGCCACTGACAAATGATAGTCAGTTACTTTAACTTAAGCTAGTTAGAAACATTGGCAAAAAGAAAAGAAGAAAATCCTAAGTTGCCTACCTGTCAGCTGACAGGAACTTCCAGGAAGCATCAAGTGTCCTGAGATGCCTACCCTTAGTAGACATAAATAGTCAGCTGACAGGAACTTCCAGGAAGCATCAAGTGTCCGGAGTTGCCTATCCTTAGTAGCCATAACTAGTCAGCCAACACGAATTTCCAAGAATAATCATGTGTCCCAAGTTGCCTACCCTTAGTAGACATAACTAGTCATCTGACAGGAATTTCCAGGAAGCATCAAGTGTCCTGTGTTGCCTGCCCTTAGTAAACATAAATAGTCAGCTGACAGGAACTTCCAGGAAGCATCGAGTGTCCTGTGTTGCCTGCCCTTAGTAAACATAAATAGTCAGCTGACAGGAACTTTCAGGAAGCATCAAGTGTCCTGTGTTGCCTACTCTTAGTAGACATAACTAGTCAGCCAACACGAATTTCCAAGAACCAACAAGTGTCCTGTGTTTCCTGCCCTTAGTAAACATAACTAGTCAGCTGACAGAAACTTTCAGGAAGCACCACACTTTTTATTTCAAATTCTTAAATATGATATTTTAGATCCATGCTTGTGATAATTCAAATTTCTTGTATAAAACAAACAAAAGTTATAAGACAAAATTGAAACACTGCATGAATGTGGTTTTTAATTGCTATTTTAGATCTGTGAAATCCAATTTAAATTTGCATGAAAACGATGCATAACAAGCTACTGGAAAAGTGTTATCTTGCAGCAATGTTTCTTATTCTAAATAATTTCTAACTATTGATCTGAATATTCATAACCATGTTATCAACAAGCAAAAAATTGTCACTATCTCTTCGTGAGTATCTCATAGAAACACCTTAAAGCACCTCATTTCATACTTAACTATATCTTCTTTCAAGAGACTGAAAAATAATCCATATTTTCTAACAAATGTAATTTTTTATCAATATTATTTACTATGTTTTCGTTATTAAAACTAAAAAACATTCAAGAAACAACTTGGTCTTATATTTTTCTGGAGATATTGTTTCATTCATTGCATTAAAAGACTTAAAATAATCCACTTTTAATCTTCTACATTGCATATTATTTCAGAACTGTGTTCCAGCATCATATTATACCAATACCATTGTGTATGTGGAAACTGACCTCAAAGTTTACTAGCTTCTTAGAAACAACAAAAAATGCTTTAAAAAGTTATTAAAGACAGATGAAAGATATGGTTAAATGTATATTTTACATTTTTTAGAATTAAGATAAAAATAAAGAAGACTTACCTCTAAAATACTAAAAGCCAGAATACCCACAGTGTGATGGAAGAAGGAGCTAGAATGTCATAAGGAACACTGGGTCACCATAATTGGAATTCATAGGCAGGAAAAAAAAACATAAACCATGAAAATCAAAGGAAGCAATCAAACAGAGATTGAGAAGAATCCAGAACCAGACTAAATGTCAGTGGAAAAAAACATGTATAGGATCTACCTCAAAATAATATGGACAAAACTAAGCCAGAAGGGATTCTTCCTAGCAGAGTACCTCATCATCCTAAACACGTTAGAAAAAATATTTAAAAGGGATGTGGACAGAGATGGTGGTATAACAGGTATGCAGTGCATTGTCCTGTATCTGTAGTACAAGATTCTCAGGAGGAGAAGACCATTATTAACTAATGATTAAACATGCTCCTATGGCCAAGGCCCACCTTCATCTCCATCTGATAAGGCCACCAACATCATGGAACCAGCGTAGTCCGTGGACATCCAGAGAGATTCAAAGAAATCCAGGCAGATCAAAGTAGGCTCAACAACTCTAGGACAGTACAATGGAACATTAAATAAGGTTAAAAAATAAAATGTAAAAACAAATAAAAATGCTAGATATTCCCCATCCAGGTTGGAGCTATTAGACATCATATGGAGAACAGACGTCTCATCTCAATTATCTTGAATGCCATTCAAAAATGTGCACACAGAGGTGGGAAAGGTATCTCACAAGGCATCATCAGCAACCAGAAGGCATTCTTTATCCATTTCCAGAGGGCATTATCCTATCATGAAGCATGAGTACAGAAAGTACAATTTATCATGGACAATCACAGAGGTATACATAACAAGCAAGAATTCCAAAAGGTGAATCCATTCAAATGCAAAATCTCATACTAGTATAAAGGACAGACCATGATAACAGTTTTGTAATCAAATGACAGACAAACCCCAGGTGCCCTATAGTTAGGAAAAGGGGTGTTGGGTGGTATATTTATACTTAAGTTACCATGCACATCATATGTGTGAGCCCACATGCAAACTAAGCAGGTAACAGAGAAAATACACATGAACTCTCTAGTGGAAGCCCACCTGGCTGTAGAATCACAACTAGAAGAAAATGGAGTTCTAAAGCTATAGAGTGAGCAATGTGACCAAAATAAAATATGAAGAATGTACTTAGGTTCATCCACACGATGGCCTATCTTCTATAGGGTGCTACCAACAACATTGCCAAATGGTAGATTTGGTACGATGTTACCTCAAATTCACTTCTGAGGTGTTCAGACACATCACAATAGATAAGAGGAATCAGCTGAACCAGTAAATTCATCAATGTGGCTGAATCAATATCATAACACATTGTATATTAAATACAACCTTTCCTCAGCCCTCCTCAAAGATTCAACACAAGAAAGATAACAGTGAAAAGTGCTGAGTGAACATAATAATAATGTTCCTCCAAATGGAAGTCAGGATCAGATAAGGTAGGTAACAGTACAGGTGAGACACAATGGTCACTTTCTCTCACAGTTCAAATTTAAATATGAAGGCTTGATTTAAGAATAAGGCCCTTCAGGATAATTAAGTAGGTTCTCTTGATGAATGCACAGTAATTTACATGAAAAATGAGAAAGCATAGAATTCTGGGTAAGATGATGCTTGCTCTGCATTTTGTTAAGGACATTCAGAATTTTAGTCACATGTTTGCTGACAGCATGAGAGAGGCTAAACAAGGAAAGGTTTCCAAGAGTTAAGAGGTAAGCCTACCTGATTTATACTTAAAAATCCACAATACATTGAATAATTATCAGAGACTATTGAAGGAAACAGTTAACTCAAACTTAATAAATTTGTTGTTGATATTTCACAAATCCCATCAATGCCCTTACCTTATCACTCACCACATACATGTTATCGACTTCCATGGCTTCCTGGATGATTTCTAAGGGTGGTGTGTCTTCGTTTAGCTGATTAAAAAAGTATTATAAGTTATAGTCAAAAGATCATATTATTTTTACAATTTTTCATTTACACTGAAAAAGAAGCATATGTTCAATGAAGCTAATCTTTTCTTCAAATGACCACAAAATGATTTAAATGAAAACAAACACAGCAGAAAGATTAATCATAATTTAGTTTTTTATTTATTAAATGTAATCTAATAAAAAAAATTAATATTTTACTACATCTGACAGAAAAGCTTTTGCTCAGTGTACAGTTCAATCTGAACCATACTTAAAAAACTAAACGTTATACTCGGGATAAGTTTGAAAATTTTTGGTTGTGACAGGCAAAGTCACAAACTAGGAATTAATTTTTCCTTTTGTTTCAAATTTGATATTTACATCAACTGCAGTTTAAAATATAATATACTTCTTTGAAAAAAACATCATATTTTGCAGATTTCACATTTCTTTCTAATTAGCCAAGTTTTGGACATAATGCAGTCACTTAAGTTTTTCTGTTATAATCAGTACATGCTGAGCTGTCAAGTCAAAACCAACGAGAGCTAATTCAATAGCTCAACAAAACTATCTTAGTAATTTGGAGATAAATTAATCATTAATTAGAAGCCTAAGTCAAACTATTTTGTCACATGCAGCAAAAACACACAAAGCTATAGCTTCATTACACATTTTCTTCATATCACTAAACACATCTTTCGCTGTACAGGTATAAAAAAAAAAAAAAAAAAAAGGAATGCTTATCAACATATAGAAAAATAGTTTGTTTCTTACTAGCATAGGCGTAGGGGCTTGATTTGGGGGGCAAGTAAATTTTACCCAAAAATATAAAATTGACCTTAAAATTGTGTACTATAAAGTTTAAGGTCGCTTAAAAAAAAGGTTCCAATAACTTCCATGCAGAACCATATGGCGCTAAAGGCTTAAAAAGGTGCAAGTGAAAATGTCACGTGTAGGTGATATATTTTCTGAAAAAGACAATCATTTTGCAAGTTTTGCTCAAATATTTTTGGTGATTTTTGCCCAAAAAACTATTTGGGCCAGAATTTGTGGCAATTACCCCTTGACCCCTCGCCTCCTATGCATATGCTTACTAGTCACCTTTTAATTTATTTCAAGCATAAATATTAACTGTTTTAAAAGGTAAATACACAAAAGAAACAACTGTTTGAATATAAACTGAGAAAAGCATGTAGTTAGATGATGAACAATTATACACACAAAAAGGAACTACACACTAGCTAAATGGCTAACCCAAAGAAAAGTCATTCTCAGGCACGAGACATCCACTAGATGGGTGCCATCACTTCTGTAAAGATCTTATTTTTGTATTATTTGTATGTGGACCTCTTGCATGCTAAGCAAGCACATTACCAACTATGCTAAAGGATTATCTTGCTAGTCAGGAACTTTTTTCTTGACTAAAACTGACAAAACTCAGTATGTTTTTGCAATTCTTCAAACATGTTTTTCTTTTGACTAAAAAGCTGTGTATAAAGTTTGAAGTCTAATTAATTTCACTTACTAAAGACAAATCTGAGTCAGAAAATACAATATCATTGGCTGCAGATTCAGCTTCCATTACTTCAACTGATGTTTTCTTTTCTATGTTATTAAAAGAATAAAATGGCTGAATTATTCAATGATGCTTCTTTAAATATAAATAGTATCAAGGTACTTTTTATTTGAAATATAGAATCCATTTGATCATCTTTAAAAATTCCTGTATTTCCAGCAGAATTAAAATATTAGCATTTCAAAAAATCTCTTGATGAATAACCTAGCTTTGAAAATTAAAACTAAACTATATTCACATCAGTAACAAAATAAAATAAGCTTCAATGAAAGAACTGTAAAAAAATACAAAAATCTGCATAAGACTCAGACAGTTTATTGTAGCTTTAAACCTTTTCCTACAGACAAAATACACAAATGAAAGGGCATGGTGATAAAAAAATAACAGTAGATTAGTGATTTTCTAGAAAAACATTCATATAGATGAAACACAAAACATGGATACATTTAAAAGTTCAAAATAGATGTAAACTTGTACTTTGCCTTCTTTATCAGATAAGATTTATACAGGAAATGTTTCATGATGTTTTAGTATACACATAAATGAAAAAATTGATGGTAAAAATAGAATAACATATTGGTAAGTTATCTCTGTCTGGTCAAACACAAATCCTTGAACCTAACCTCGTTTAACAACATCTGATGGTGATCTTCCTATTGAACTGTTGTTTAGTTTCTTGTATTTTAAAATATTTCTCTCTAGATGTTTCTGTTCTGTGTCAAAATGTTCTTTATAACACTGTTTATTCCATTTCTGAGATGACACCATTACTGGATTCACACACCCCAATTCTAAGATATTATCAGACAAATGCCTTGTGAGTTTTTTCTTTCTACTTTGAGAAGTTTCGTAATCTTTAATGGTAGATGAAAGTTTGCGCTGAATTTCACTTGAACTAGAAACTAGACATTCACTTTCAGGTTTTATAGTCATGGAAACTGATGACAGTAAGCTAGAGGCTGATGGTGGTGTAAAACTAGGTTGTTGTACTCCTACTATAAGTGGAGACTGGTTATATCTCTTAACTTGCTTCTGCTTTCTTTCTCCACATTCCTGTTAAAAGACAGACTTTGCGAATAAAATAAGTATCAAGTGTAAATGTAGAAACTTAATATCAACCTAAAACAATAACTGTTTCTAACATGACAATGAAAAATCATTTTTTCTATAATTTAATCTCTTGGCCTTAATTTTAACCTTAATTTCACTAATTCACCTGGAAAAAAAATCTCTATAAAACAATATTGTAATATAAGCATAGCCAAGTCAAGATATCAAATCTATATTAGCCATTAGAAATTTATAAAAGCCACACCATTTTACTAACAGTCATAAAAATAAAAATTAGGTTAAAATATTTGAAAAATTCTGTTACTACATAAACTCATGTTAAAAGCTGAATATATGCAAAAGCAAATTTTAAAACCATTAATTAAAACAATGGGAAACCTTTTTCATGAGCTTTTTGGTAACACAAATCATAAGACTTAAGTCTGTTTGTAAAGATCCAAATTATATTTTTTTTATATTTCTTTTAATGTATGAATTTCAAATTCTTTTACCTTAATTTAAAAGTGGAATTTGTTATATTAGAAATTAAAGAATAGGTTACAAATTGTGTTTGTATTTGTAGTTAAGCACAAAGCTACACAATGGGCTATCTGTGCTCTACCTCCCATGGGTATCGAAACCATGTTTTAGCATTGTAAGTCTGCAGACATACTGCGGTGCCACTGGGGGGCATTTCTATCTGCCCACAATAGGTATAGGTTACAGAATCACCACGCTGTATACATTTGTATTTATGTAAGATAATATTTTGAACTAAGTCTTCATTCTTCCTTTCCATAGCTGCAACCCCACACACCTAAAGAAAATATGTATCCCCATATAACTTCATGCACTACAACAACCACAAACAATACTAAAAGTGAGAAAATTATATCTTATCATCCACATTTCTTCCAGTATTTTTCAGATTGATGAACATTAACTCAAGACTGCACTTTATCTGGACACTGCTCAGGTTTCTATTTGGTCCCAATCATTGAAAATGGGTTTTCTCAAGGTACTCTCATTTCCCCACACACATACCAAAATCTTTGGCACTGGATTTGTAAATCCCTGCCAGGCCCATTTGTTAGAGCAGTTTGTCGCTGACTTCTCCTCTGACATTCTTACTGCTGGACTTGCCTGGCTTTTGCTTTGCCTTTTTTTTGCCTCTTCTTGACACAACCTCTCACCAAAACTTCATAGTTTAACTTCATTCCATGATATATCCACAACTCTTCCTGGTGTGGGGAGAAGGAGGATTTAATAATCTTCAAACACCCCAAAAAGGTTTCAAAACCTTGTTGAAACGTCGAACATTTGCTGTTATGTTAAACTTATATTAAAGTTTTTCTTCATTACCCATTCAAGCCATCTCCAAGCATTATTACCCCAGATATCAAATAGTTTGCATTACAAGTATCGTGATGCAAACAATTTTTCACCTAAATAACTGCCAAGAATTTGTTGTTGTTGTTTTGAACTATGGCTCTTCATCAGATCATAAATCTTGGTTATTTACTTATTTTACAAAACTTGTTATATTAGAACCAAAAACTCTTAGGTAATCTATTAATCAAATACATAAATTTTTCTAATCATAGAAACATTTCTGACACAGCTAACCTCTGAATAAAACAAATATACAAGTATTAAGTGTAGTTTTTGTGTGTCGCACCAGATCTTATTTCAATGAATCCTAAAATACATTATTTATGCAATTCTAAACTTTTTATATGTTGTAACAATGTTCCTATAATTAAAAATTACCTGGCTTTTGTATACTAATCAATCCTTTATAGTATATAAATGTTGATTTTTAAAACATAAATAGAGAGAAATTAAATCTGTATGTAGTTAAAAAAAAAAATGTATCATTTCTGTACATGTAACTTAGTATCATGTGAGTTCCAATGTTTAGTAACTTAGTATCATGCGAATCACAATTTTTAGTAACTTTGTATTCTGTGAGTCACAATGTTTTGTAACATTGTATCATGTGAGTCGCAATATTTAGTAACTTAGTATCATGTGAGTTCCAATGTTTAGTAACTTAGTATCATGCGAATCACAATTTTTAGTAACTTTGTATTCTGTGAGTCACAATGTTTTGTAACTTTGTATCATGTGAGTCGCAATATTTAGTAACTTAGTATCATTTGAGTCATGATGTTTAGTAACTTAGTATCACGTGAGTTACTATTTTTTGTAACTTTGTATCATGTGAGAATGTGTGTTGCACACATGACTTACTGCAGTTGTGGAGTGGCTCGAGTCTGCATTAGGTATCAGCTGAGGACATGTCCATGATGAAACTCCTGTGTGAATATTAAAGTAATATATTCTATCTGGATGTGACTTTGAAGGGTATTCCATCCATCCATAAGGAAGACTTGGCTTTCTTGACTTCTTTTGTTCAGCCATATCTGCTGAAGCTCTATAATTAACCATCAGTCATTCAGTAAAAGTAAAAAAACAATAACACGATTGTGAAAATCTCTGTCTGCCTTATCTTATAATCTTTAAAAATTCTATTACTAATAATCTTTATCTCCTAATCCCTTGTCTACATGTAGATTTCAATGGATACTCATGACATTTTATTACCAAGATGTAAATCATTTGATTTTTTGTTCTCTGGTCTTAATCCTTCCTTTCCATCACCAACATAAGAACATAAAAACACTACCCACATAAAACATAGTAATTCAGTGTATCATGATCAGCACAAACTTTTCTATACAAGTAACCTTACTAACTTCTATTAATAAATTTATGTAATACAACAGTGAAAATACACTATTTCAAAAAAACAAAAAGTCTTAAAACAAACAAAACTATCTTTAAAGTGGCAGTGACAACATGACACAACATATGGACAACAAGAGACCATTTAGTCCTTCAAGGTTTAGTCCTTGTACGCCCACCCTTGAGAAAGTAAACATTTAAACTCACCCCTATTTCTCAGGAAATTATCCAATACTGTCTTAAGCTCTTGTAAAGTATTGACCTTCACTAGTGCCAATGACAAGTCATTTCATAACCCAATCATCCTCTTAGAAAAATGAAATTGTCCTAAATAAATGGAGCCTAACCTGTCTTTTCCAGATCTTAAACTTGTGTCCTCTGATCCTAGTGTCTTCAGAATATAGTGCAAAAAAATTGGAAGCTTTTATTCAATCAATCCCTCCATTAATCTGGTAAATTTCAATAAGATAACTCCTAACATTTCTATTCTCAAGTGAAAATAAGTTAACAGATCTTAACTTACCCCCATAAAATAACCTTTTTATCCCTCGAATCATCCTAGTAGCCCTCCTCTGAACCCTTCCCAATAAATGTAAACTTAAAATTTAAGGATAACATGGGATCTGTTGGTCCACTTAAGCTATCCCATCCATTACACTAAACTTTAAAAAAACACATTCAAAGTCAACCCTTATCATTCAAATATTTATCAAGCCTTCCCTTAAACTCCTTTAAATTTACTGCATTCACTACATCTGAAGACAACCCATTACAAAGGACAACATCACTTTTAAAAAATAGTCTTAGCTGTAGATGACTCCTACCCTGTCAAAATGTACATCCCAAAGTCCTACCATTAAGTATGAAAAAAAGATGATGAACTGAAACTATAAATTCCCTTAACCATCTTAAATACCTTGAACAAATCCCCTCCATCTCCTCTTTTTTTTCAAGAGAAAACAACTACAGAGATCTCATTCTGTTCTCATATGACAACCTTTCCATACTAGTAGCCCTCCTCTGAACTCTTTCCAACAATTCAAAGACCTTCCTAAGGTAAGTAGCCCAAAACTGAACCCAATATTCCAAATTTGGACAAACCAGTGACCCATACAATGAAATTATAACCTCTTTTGATTTGTATTCAGTATTTCTGTAGATACAACCTAAAATCTTATTTGCTCTACCACAAGCAACAGTACACTGTTTAGACAGCCTGAGAGACTGATCAATCAGAACACCAAGATCCTTTTCTTTCATGACACTGTTTAGGTAATTCCAACCAAAATTATATTTATAATTCAAATCATGATAACCCACATGTATTACCATCAATTTATTATAATTAAAGCCATCTGCCATTTATTTGCCAAACTCACCAAATAATCTAAAGCCTTTTGTACAGTAGAACCATCTTCCTTACAACCAGCAACACTCAAGACCTTAATATCATCAGCAAACTTAAGAAATTTATTGACCATTCCTTCATCTATGTAAGTGTTAGGACCTTTGCTCATTTGAATTTACAAATTACAGTAACAGTAACACTGAGCCCAAAGATACCCCACTTGTGACATTAATACTACTCTTTCATACCGTCTTCTTTCTTCCATCTACTAAGTTCAATAAACATCGGTAACCATTCACAGTGATTGAGTGAGTGTTGTTGTAGCTACCTATTCCACAAGCACTTAAGATTTAAATAAACATCAGTAACCACTGACACTACTAGTACTAGAGCGAAAGTGTAGGTAGCTACACTGTACAACAACACTAACTGTCACTGGTGTTAATGTTGTGTATAAATTATTAAATATAACTATCACTATCAGCCCAACACGTGCAGTATCCAGTTTCAGTTGACGGCCAATTGCACAGACAACCTCCTTCAGTATTTCAAGAAATACTAAATACATTCAACAATATACATCCTTATCTTAAATAAATTACTCACCCGAACTGGATACGTTTTCGCGACGAAACAGGAGGTCTGAAACACTTCAAAATTAAATATCAATTTATGTTTGCCCGACATAAAGTTACAACGCTAGTTGATTGCCTTTCCTGCCACTAGATGGGAATAAGGGTAAGTTTGTTAAATATTATATTATATCTGGAAAAGGACAGTGGCGTAACATTAGACAGGTCAGTTGCCTCAGAGTCCATCAAAATTCATATTTGAAATTTTGGTCCTCCAGTGTGTCAGCGGTAAGTTACCAGATTTACAACACAAAAAATCGGGATTCGATTCTCTATGGTGGACAGAGAGTACAGAGCCTATTATATAGTTTTGCGCTAAATATAATAAATAAACAAACTGAAATTTTGAATATTGGAATTGAGAGAAAACATTCTGAAACACGAAAAAGTTTTAATGAAGAGAGGGAGCAACAAAACCCTGTTGTCCCAGGGTTCTTAATTGGAACCCTAGTTAAGCTACTGTTGTTGTTTCTTATTCCTAGATCATTAGATCAGATCACAAAGAGAATGTACATCCACTTGTTTTTTTTTCTTAGTTTTAGGTGTTAGAAGTACAATAAACAAATAGAACCTAACGTTTTTTTGAAAATTATTTTTGGAAGCTCACTTACACCCAAAAGTGACGAGAAGAGAAACAGACTACATGTTTTTGTATAACTCTAATTTAATATACCTTGTCGTCCATCTAGATAGAGTACTTGCAGGTTGCACAGTACTGTAACACACACAACACACTAAGGAACACAGGTTGCACTGTAAGGACCCACATCATCATGTTTTTAAGTCCAACACAACCAACACCAGTACTTCTGGGAACCAACATCCAGATGACAGTAGAAAGGCAGACAGCAATGTGGCAGTTCAACTCCAGTCCAGAACCAGGAAGCATTAGGAATGAATCATCCAGTCTGCAGTAGAAGGAGGGTGCCTGGATCACTCACATGTGAAGACTTATGTGGCTGGTCCAGCTCCAACCAACACCAGTACCCCCTGGGAACTGACATCTGGGCAACGGTAGGAAGGAGGGTGCCCAGCTGGAGGTGTGAACTGCTTTGTATCAGAAATCACCCAGTCCACAGTAGGATGAGTGCCTATATACCATCTACACTGACAGAACACAACTGTCCTATTCTCAACCAAGTAGAATTGAACACACTCAGGAGGAAGTTTCCATGGTCCACCACCCCAGTGGCTAGGAGCTAGTAAGTGGTAAGGGCTCCTGCACTCCACTGGAAGGAGGGGGGGTTGAATGCATTAGAGAGTCTAGAGGAATGCAGTACTGGAGACAGTGCATCCGGTGATCTCAAACCCTTAACCTTATTTTGAAAATAAACCATTCCTGATACAACCAAACCAAGGAATGACTGATATGGGCAAGCAATCCCTTTCTGCTTCACTCATGTTAGTCTATGAGTGTACTACAATGAAAACCTATGAGCATGTCTTGAGGAACATTCCATCTCAACGTTGGGCAGGTTTAAGAACAAGTATACTTGGTCAGACAACACTCGCCACTAATTGGACTTTTCTGTAAAGCCACCTACATAAGCAAGACTTCTCACTATTTACAAATACACACCTTGGAACACATGGGACTTTCTATTAGAACTGGACTTAAACTTCAAACTCCATCTAACTCTCCTATATATATTTTCATAATGAAATGTCATAATACCCCATTTCATTAGATGAATTTTCATTCTAACTTATTGATGTACTGATCACGATCTGTTGATAAAAGAAAGTTTACATATTATGAATGAAAATCCAAGCTTCAATAGAAATTCAAACTCATTCCTTTTTGCTTTATTCAAATAGCTCTTTCTCACCTTTTTTTATATTGAATGCTTTATAATTTCCTAACACTATTTATTGTATTTCTATATTAGCAATTATGGTAAAGATTGTTCAATTTGTTACTTTCATAGGTTTGCTGAAGGTGGAATGTGTGTAATTCTGAAACATTCATTAAAGATGTTTACAATTGTTGCTGTGGCTTTACTATTCATTATCATACAATAAAGCTGATACATAAAGTCTTTAGAATTGGAGGTATCTTTCTTATATTCACAAGTAAGCCAGGAATATTAATTGTTTAATATAAGAATCTTGTATTAACATTATAGTTTATTTTTAATGGTTTTATAAAATACTGGTTTTGAAGACAAAACTATTTTGTAACATTTAATAAAAACTATGAGCACTGTTTAATTTTGATTCTCTGAAGCAGAGGTTTAAAATATAACAAAACAGAAAAAAAATTTTGAACAGCTATCTGAAGAGAGAGAGATAAATTCAGAGTGAAAATCTAACTATTGTTGAAAGAAAGTAGATGACTTAAGCAAGCTCACTCTTTATAAACTGTATCATTATTTAAAAAATTCTTAAGACATTTTCATACCTTTTTCACAAAGCTGAAGGCAACACTGTAGAATTTTATCATCATTATCACAAGGAACAGGCTGCTGTGCCTACATGTATTTTAACAACTTTTAATTTTCATAATAGCTACATCAACTAAAACACTAAACTAACTTAATAAATTTGCCAAGCATTATACTGTACTGTACTGTAACTCATGGTAAACAAACACTCAACAAACTGAAAAATGAAACAAACATTTACAATTTAACAGACAATTCAATTTCTTTTTAATTGTTTCTCCCACAATATTAGTTAGCGTAAAGAATGTCTTACTTGAATGAATTATCCATACAATAATTATAATCAAACAACTTTATTTTCTGTAATAGCCAAAAGTAACCCCAGTTTGAAGTTTAAATTTTTTTCCACATTTTCCTTTATCATCACTGATTTCCACATTTTATTTTTCAAAACCTACTTTAAAAATCACTTATATTTGCAGTGTACATGTAGAAAAAAACTAGTATTGGTAAATTGGATTCCACAACTCAAAACACATAATGCTACCACATATAACATTTTCTATTGTAAAGTTAGTTGAGTTGTCATAACTCCAAGTAGCAAAACTCAGGATTTTATCATGTGGAAACCGTTATTCAATAATACTCATCATTTGGGCAAATGTTTATTTTAAGAGTTTACATACAACAAACTGACTTTTGAAAGCAAGTAAATATAAGACCAAATAGTAAATCCTCAAATATCTTTCAAAAATTTTCTTCTTGAACTTTCTTTAAAACCTTTGAAGTTTACATATTCTGTGCAATCAACATGTGTAAGTCCTGATTAGAATTAAAGAATTAGCCTAAAAAGAAAAATAACTATTATTTTTGAAGACCTTACCTCTTTTAAGGTCTGTCCTCTGAACCGTGGATGTTTCTTACGTAGCATGACATAAATATACTTGATGGCCTTGACAGCTTTCTTTTGACTTTCCCAGCCTGGACACTAAAAAAAGACTTTTATACTAAACTACTTCACAAACTCATGCTAGGTCAGTGAACATATGACACACATGATAAACTCTCTTCTATTTACCAATGTTCACACTTTATAGAATTAAATCAAAACAGCCATTTCTTACAGGTGCTACTGTACTATACTATAACACATGCAACACTCTTAAGAACAGAGGTTGTACTTTACTATAACACATGTGACAAACTTAGGAACACAAGTTGTATTGTACTGTACTATAACACCTGCAAACATTTGGGAACACAGACTGTGCTGTACTAAAACATGTGCAACACACTGGGGGAACACAGACATCACTGTACTATAACACACACAGCACACTTGGGAACAGAAGTTGTACAGTACTGTAACACACACAACACTTGGGAACATGAGTTTCACTGTACTATAACACATGCAACACACTTAAAAACATAAACTGCATGTACTGTACTAAAACACATTTAGGAACACAGGTTGCACAGTACTGTAACACACACAACACACTATGGAACACAAGTTGCACTGTACTGTACTATAATACATGCAACACATTTAGGAACACAGGTTGCACAGTACTGTAACACACACAACACACTATGGAACACAAGTTGCACTGTAGTGTACTATAATACATGCAACACATTTAGGAACATATAATAGCTAGAATCCCACAATGACCTGGTGGAAGAACCAGTGTAACATGACCTAAATGACTCCCAAAAGAAACTCTTGTGATATGTGAATAAAGAGTATGTAAGACACATCCATGGGAGTTTACACCACTTCTGAGCCAGATATACATGAAAATGATGTTACAATAAGGGTGAATCAAAGGAGGAACCCCATAAATTAAATAAGGGGACCCCCTAGTGTAGAGTGACTAGGGTGCAGTGGGCTGCAAGTGGAAGAATTCAACCTCAACCAATACTAACAGTACCGTGACAGGAATACCTGGGCCATGGAAGGAAGAAAATCCTCTACCATTCACCTTGGACATGGGAACTGGAAGAGAAAAAATCTTCCATTCCGCCTTGATACTCCCACCTACCCTCACATGTTTTCATGTGAGGTAGCTGCATGATAGCATGCACATGAGCATGTGGCAACATGAAAAGACACTGGAAGTGGGGAGGAAGAGTGGGAAGTGTGAGAGGTAAGAATGTATTGGAAATACATTCATGATGTTAGAAAAACATGTAGGTTCAAGAAGTCTTGATAGAAATGAATAGAAACCCTATAACCTGAGTGCTTTCGAAACGTGAACCTTTCTTCTTTCAGTTTGCCCCTGTAGAAGAAAGGTCCAACTTTTGAAAGCCCTTGAAATACATTTTCAGTGTAGAAAAATGTTAACTTCCAATAAGATATCTTATCTCCTCTCATAGTGGCAAGTGAAAATTTGCACATATAGAGGGCAGTATAAGTCAAGAAAAGCTGTTATGTTAGTGGCATAAGAATCAATTGGAAATACATTTTCAGCACAGGAAAATGTTAACATCTAATAATACTAAAAGCAAAATTTAATTCATAGAGTATCTAATGCTTCATATGGAATTAAAACATTTTGAAATACCTATGTTTTTGTTATAAAGTTTTCTTTTCTCAGTTTCTAAACAACAGGTGGTGCTGCTGTGTAATGATAAAAACCTTCTCCGTAAAGCATTGGTCAACAGTATTCAGGCACATACCAGAGGCTCCTTTGAAAAGACTTTCAAAGTTGATTTTTCAGTCCCAGCAATTATAAAGACAAGTATGTAATACAAGTCCAAACTTTCCAAATGTGTTGTAGATCAAACTATAAATATGTTCTGTATTATAGTTCATTTTTCTGATTTATCACATTTTAATTTCATCTCATTTTGGTGGTAACCTGAAAAGGTTTTTGGTGCTTTTTTATTTTTGTTTTACCTACACCTGTAGAATTCTCTAAAGTTGTGGAAAACTGTTGGTATTATGCTTTTTCATGTCTCCTTGTGGTAATTTAAACTTGTTCCTATGATGATATTTCACTGACACAGTATGTGTTTTTATAAAATACTTTGAATGAATTCTGTGATTAGCTGATTGTTAAAGTTTATGTTTCTTAACCTTTGTTGATCGCATTGTTAGAAAGCCAGGAAAATGTTGACAGGTAAGTGAATTTGTCTACTTTTTACATGATATTAGTCTATATTCTTTGGTGCGTTATTTAATGAAATAAAAAGTATTAAGTGCATTACTATCTATAACATAAAAACCAACATAAAAAAAAAAAGATTGGTTAAGTATTTTATTTCTTGTTTTTCATGTTGATTCTTTTTGTTTTATTATAAAACTAACTAAAATGTTAAAATAGGAATACTTTTAGGTTTGTTAAGATGAGATTAGGTAAAATAAATAATAATAATAATATTATAATAAAAATGTTTCACAAGGCACACACGAGCAGCTTGTGGGTAATGTAATTCGCTAGCATAACATGAACTGCATGTTCCCAAAGTAATTTACGACTTATAATGGCATGGATAGCAGTTAGATACAGTTCCAAGGGCAATAAAACAATAAAATTTATTTATAAATAGTTGTATACTATTACAAACTTAGAGCTACTTAGGATAAACAAATGTAGTTTCATGTTACAATTTGAAGTAATTCTAGAAAGAGTAATTGAGGTTTATTTTGATTTTTCTTTTTGGTGGTTATGAGGTCGGTTATATCAGACTATTGTTAAACTAACCTATGAAATATATATCAAATTAACCCATATACAATATATTAAACTATTATTAAACTCATCAGCAATACAAAACTACTGTCAAACTAACCCATAAACAATATATATCAAATTACTATTAAACTAACCCATGAGCAATACAACCAAAATACCGTTAAACTAGCCCACAAACATATATGAAACATTGTTAAAATTTCCATAAAAAATATACTGGTCACTACTACCTCTGTTTTTATTTTGGTACAGCTGATATTAATGCAGAAGCACGAAACTTTTTAGAAAATTTTTAATCATCAACAGATATTCTCTATGACCACACAATTACAAAAATAAGTAGCCTCTTGAAAGGAGACAAGAATTTAAAAAACAAAATGTACTTGTATATTAGCATTGCTGGTGACATACGTCACATCAATCAGCACTAAGAAAAGTTTATCAACATACATTAAGTTTTATTCAACAGATCACAACTTTATTTTTAACTAGGGAAACGTGATGAGTTGTTGGAAAACACATGAAAAAAAAACATTAAAAGAAAAAAGGAATGTCATAAAAAAATTTTCTGTAACAAATGTTACAGAAAGAATTTTATGCTGGTTTCATGGATGATTAAAATTAATTAATCACAACAAAGATTACAAAACTGTGACTCATGTTAATGATATCAAAGATTAAAAATTCAACTGATGTGGTCTTCAGGAGTTTAATCATTCTAACAAAATTAAGCAACTTTATTAACAACCTAGAATCCTTGGGAAAACCTGAAGCGAGAGAAAAACAAAAGGTTAAATGAGAAAAGTAATTATAGCATGAGTCTAAAACGGATACCTTGAGAGTCTTTCAATTCATTCACTAGTTTGTCAATAATACTCTTGACATCTCGGGTAAATATAAAGCCAAAAACAGTGTTCCAATGGCTGCAATAAAACCAAACTAGTGTTACAATTGAAATATATCATAAACAGACTAACACAACAGTAAATAATTATAAACTAGACTGGTATTATAACCGATATATATTAAAAACTAACAACAGTAAATAATTATCAATAACTAGACTGGTGTTATAGCTGAAATATATTAAAGACTAACAACAGTAAATAATTAGCAATAACTAGACTGGTGTTATAACTGAAATATATTAAAGACTAACAACAGTAAATAATTAGCACTAACTAGACTGGTGTTATAACTGAAATATATCATATTAAAGACCAACATAACAGTAAATAATTATCGACTAGACTGGTATTATAACTGAAATATATTAAAGACTAACAACAGTAAATAATTAGCACTAACTAGACTGGTATTATAACTGAAATAGGTCATATAAAAGACTAAGACAACAATTGAAAATTATAATAACTAGATTGGTATCATAACTGAAGTAGGTCATATAAAATACTAAGACAACCAATTAGTGAAGTAAGCTCTATTATGAAACAACCATATTAAATATCTGAAAGAAAAGTTCAAACCTATGCAAGAAATTTCAGTATAATTTTTCACAGCACAGTCAATAATTCTACTTGTTATATCAGTGGAAATTTATAAATAAGATTTCAAAATTACAGAATGCAAACATTCTCACTTTAATGTTTCTTGCTGAGAGAACCATTAAAAAATGAAAGACATCAAAAACAAATCATTTCTTAAAATCCATAATCATATATACATATATATATATATATTAGTAAAAGATACACTGTGAGAAAAAATTAATTTCCTCATTATGCTATTAAGGTATTTTTTAATTCTTATTTTCAAAATATAATTTTAATGATAAATCAACATATCTGGAGTGCAGATTTTACATCTCTTGTAATCAGTCCACTGTGTATTTAAAATTAAAGATGTGTAAAAATTAAGGATAGAAACACCTTAAACTATTACTGATCAAAGCAACAAAAGAACCAGGTATATTTCTTAAACATTTTCTCTTTGCCTTATCTTTAGTAAAATATTTTTGATACAGATAAAAAACACTTGAAAAACATTACCTTTGAATGTACTTCAAGATTTGGATTAATGTCCAGGGCATAGGATGAATTTCAGTTTCTTGCCTAAAAACAAAAATAATTAAATCTTAATCAAATAAATGCACTACAGGCCACTAAATGTAGTACACTAGTACTTTTAATAGTCTATATCTTTTAAGGCTGCTATTAAATGGAGAAAAACAACATTAATCTTTATGTTTACTTTCAATGACTCAGTAAGCAGATATAGAAGAATTTATACTTACCATGACTCTTTCATTTCAGTCTAGAAATCAAAACTAGAATCAAAACCTGTTTCAGAAGACCCTCTGCTTCTCTGACCACTTTGTCTACATTCTCCATAATTCATGAATAAGAAATTAATTATATGAAGTTGAGAAACAATACTCAATATCTCATTAAAGATAATAAAAAGTATTTAAAAAAGAGTAATGTTGATGGATTTCAACTTTGAACAATTACAACAAAACGGGTACAGTGTAATTTATTCTGAGATTAACACTACATCTTCAGGTTTATAATTGATTTGTCCTTTTTTCTTTTGGTTTAAAATATAAACAAAAGTCATAATATGGTGTTAAATACTAATGGGGTGGAACCAAATATTCATGATCTTAAACATTGAAGGAATGAAACCAAGTCTTCATGATAAAAATCATACCAAACTACAGAATTTTATATTTCTAACATCTATCTTATTATAAATTTGAAATAAGAGGTGTGTAAATACAGTACTTTAAATCTATCCTAAGCCTATCACAAGTCACTGCACTTCTTTCAGTACTGGAATTCACCAGTTAGACTGCCCAGGATGGCTTTACTATCTTTTGGTACTTAACCATAACATTACAATTTTCATATAAAATATCAATATACTACCATCATCTCCAGCCCACATGACAAATGAAAGTTCATGTGAGTAGTAACTTGTAGAAACAAAACATACATCTAAAATTCTATTTTTACACACCTTTGACTTGAAATACATAATGGGCTAACTAAGAGGGTTGTAAACACAAAAATATGCAGCCCAGCATGGTTTTATAAAGATACATTAGCTACTTGCCTCCACCTCCTATAACAAAATTAGCGAGTACAAGATTTCAAAAACACAATAAATATAAAAAACATGAACATCAACTTTAACCAAATTATATTTCTTATCACAAACTGTAAGCATTACCTTCTTAAGAATTTCAGATGCTTCATTTTCAGCTGTTCTGATTGCTAAAACAGCAAACATCCAACATTTATACAGTTCACTAGCTTTTATTTCTACAGCTGGAGCTAATCATTAAAATTTTTATACATATTTCTGCTTTAAGTGCTAAGCAACTAAAAATAGTGGTATACTATACCGTATTTCAGTAAAACTTCTTCTGACACTATCAGAAAAAATGACTTCCTATGGGCTATATCAGCAAATGGACTAGTTTAACTTTACAATACAATGAATTTCTTAAGGTTACAATACAATATCATTTTTATGGGCATCAACAAAAGGTGCTAGTGGCATTGTTACAATACAATGAATTTCTTAAGATTACAATATAATATAATTCTTATGGACATCAACAAAATGTGATAGTGCCATTGTTACAATACAATATTATTATTATGGGCATCAACAAAAGGTGCTAGTGGCATTGTTACAATACAATATTATTATTATGGGCATCAACAAAAGGTGCTAGTGGCATTGTTACAATACAATATTATTATTATGGGCATTATATGGCTCTAGTTTTGTTTCTTTGTATTCTACAGTACTTGATTCTATGGCTCTAGTTTTGTTTCTTTGTATTCTATGATATTTGTTCTTAAGACTGAAGTTTCATTTTTTTATGTTCTATATTGGTAGTCTTATAATTAAGATGTTTACACTATAAAAATTATAAGAAGTGTATGTTGTAAATGAATGATCTAATTAAAAATGGATTTTATCATAAATGACATATATATATTTAGTTTGGTTTTTCATCAACAACATATCAAACCATAGTTAGAGTTACTTACCAACAATATGAAACTCAGGAACAATATATCAATCTATTATCAAACTCATGAATAATACATCAAACTAACTCATGAACAATATATCTCAAACTATTATTAAACTAACCCATGAACAATATATCACAAATTATTATCAAATTAACCCATGAACAATATATCTCAAATTATTATCAAATTAACCCATGAACAATATATCAAACTATTATTAAACTATTCCATGAACAATATATCAAACTAACCCATGAAAACTATATTAAATCATTGTTAAACTAATCTATGAACAGTATATCCAACTGTTGTTAAACTAATCCAACAACTATATAATCAAACTACTGTCAAACAAACTCCTGAACAATATATCAAACTATTGTTAAACTAACACATGAACAATATACAGGGATGTCAACAGGAAAAAAACAAAAAACTGAAATTCCACAGACAGGCTATGAGCACGTAGTACGAATAAATCTGGCTGATGATTCAGGAAGAGCCATGAGCCCCCCAACAAATTTTTTAAATTAGGTGCTTTCAGAACAATCCTGATCATGTTTGGGGCACAAACTATGAATATTTTCAGGTGCACTGTATCCTGTGAAAAATCATCTGTTTCTCCTCAGTAAATGGATTATCTATTCTAGTTCGTCACTCATGAACAATAAATAGTCGATCATCGTATTCACTAAGTTAGTAAATATTCCTACTATTGAAAGTCAAGGTTTTCATCTATCAAAGGACAAATTGTATAATGTTATGTTCTGAATAGTTAGTTTCACTCAGAGTACCAACATTGTTCCCATGGGAAAGTTAACAACTAGCTTGGATGAATTTGTAACGGCTCTTGTCAAGTACTGTAGAATACAAAGAAACAAAACTAGAGCCATAGAATCAAGTACTGTAGAATACAAAGAAACAAAACTAGAGCTGTAGAATCAAGTACTGTAGAATACAAAGAAACAAAACTAGTCGTAGAATCAAGTACTGTAGAATACAAAGAAACAAAACTAGAGCCGTAGAATCAAGTACTGTAGAATACAAAGAAACAAAACTAGTCGTAGAATCAAGTACTGTAGAATACAAAGAAACAAAACTAGAGCTGTAGAATCAAGTACTGTAGAATACAAAGAAACAAAATTAGAGCCATAGAAACAAGTACTGTAGAATATAAAGAAATAAAACTAGTCGTAGAATCAAGTACTGTAGAATACAAAGAAACAAAACTAGAGCCGTAGAATCAAGTACTGTAGAATACAAAGAAACAAAACTAGAGCTGTAGAATCAAGTACTGTAGAATACAAAGAAACAGAACTAGAGCCATAGAATCAAGTACTGTAGAATACAAAGAAACAAAACTAGAGCCGTAGAATCAAGTACTGTAGAATACAAAGAAATAAAACTAGTCGTAGAATCAAGTACTGTAGAATACAAAGAAACAAAACTAGAGCCATAGAATCAAGTACTGTAGAATACAAAGAAAAACTAGAGCTGTAGAATCAAGTACTGTAGAATACAAAGAAACAAAACTAGAGCCGTAGAATCAAGTACTGTAGAATACAAAGAAACAAAACTAGAGCCGTAGAAT
>NW_013666840.1:66476-71372 GCF_000517525.1 Limulus polyphemus | reverse complement strand
CCAGATCATGTAGGGTTAAAACTGCATATAAGACCACCACCTGGATACATGGGCCAGGTCATGTAGGGTTAAAACTGAATATAAGACCATAACTTGGATACATGGGCCACACTGTGTATGGATAAAACTGCATGTAAGAGCATTACATGAGTCAAACCGTGTAGGGATAAAACTGAATATAAGAGCATTATCTGGATACATGGGCCAGGCTGTGTAGGGATAAAACTGAATGTAAGAGCATTACATGGGTCCAACCGTGTAGGGATAAAACTGAATGTAAGAGCGTTACCTGGATACATGGGCCAGGCTGTGTAGGGATAAAACTGAATGTAAGAGCATTGCCTGGATATATGGGCCAGGTCATGTAGGGTTAAAATTGCATGTAAGACCATCACCTGGATACATGGGCCAGGTCATGTAGGGTTAAAACTGAATATAAGACCATCATCTGTATACATGGGCCAGGTCATGTAGGGTTAAAACTGAATATAAGACCATAACCTGGATACTTGGGCCACACTGTGTATGGATAAAACTGCATGTAAGAGCATTACATGGGTCAAACCGTGTAGGGATAAAACTGAATATAAGAGCATTATCTGGATACATGGGCCAGGCTGTGTAGGGTTAAAACTGAATGTAAGAGCATTACATGGGTCCAACCGTGTAGGGATAAAACTGAATGTAAGAGCGTTACCTGGATACATGGGCCAGGCTGTGTAGGGATAAAACTGAATGTAAGAGCATTACCTGGATATATGGGCCAGGCCATGTAGTGGAAAAAACTTAATGAGCAAACTGACAAAAAAAGCCCCTATATCAAAACTACTGGCATGATATTGACCTCCTATACACAAGTAAGACAAAAATGGCAATGATAGAAGGCCTTCCTTGACATTCAGAGGGAGTGAGGCTGCTGGAAAACAAAGTACTGTATGGTGTAGCTAGGAAAAGCAAAAGGTGGGGGAATCACTATGATAATATATAGCCCAATGACCACTGTCAACATCACTATACGAAATCCCATCTCCTGAGGCCAAAGGAAAGATACTTGTATAAGTAAGCCAAGAAAATATGATTTAAATGCCAATGCATGTTTGTAAAAGCTAACTTGAGTTAAGCCTTTTATAGTTGCTTGTGGAGTATTTCTTTTCATGCAACTCTTCTATCAGTTAGTCTTTTCAAACAAAAAATTAACCACATAATCCAAGTTCCATGAATGAAATATTCACTTTTGTTTCTGGAACTAAATATTCCATTCTCTAGTTTTTTACTATTACTTTTGTTTTTCCTAAGAGTAATCCTATGATCTAACATAAGAAATGTAGGAAAGTGCAGATAGCCTTTAAAACTTTATAGTTATAGGATTTTCTTATGTATAACTATATATATATATATTGTTAAAATATTTTATTTTTGTAATTTTTTTAGTATGTATCGTATATATACTATAATGACCATATTCCTGTGTCTGGAACCATATATTCGTATGGAGGTCATCAAAAAGGTAATTGAATAACATTTATATAATCCTGAAGCTTAAGTTGAATTTTTATTAATAATAATTAGTAAAAGGGAAGATAATTATGTAATGTTTTTCAAATGAAAGATCAAAAGATCAGAATCTGTACCACGAATAAGCTTAAAATACTACATTAAGATCTATTTATGAAAAAAACAAAGTTTTTCTCATGTTCCAGGTTTAACAAGTCAATTATATAAAGTATTTAAAAAGTATCAGAATTTTTATCTTATCTTCAAACCAATAAATAAGATATAAGACATGATAGGGAATACTAAAGATAAAATAGAATTAACAGATAAAATAGGTATTTACAAGATAGAATGTGAATGTGATGGTATTTATATTGGTTAAACTAAAAGAAATTTAAAATACAGATTGAAAGAACATAAAGGTTATATAAAAACCTCAGCTATTGCCAAACATGTAAAAACTAACCAGCATACAATATTATTGGAAAAAACTTTAATTTTTGCACAATCTTGTTGTATTATAGCATTAAATATTAGAGAAACATTAGAAATAATGAAGTATTAAATAGAGATGACAGACCAGCAAGTCAAGATGTTCATATATAACAAGATATATTATAATAATTATAAAATAAGGTAGACCACGGAAAAATATGTAAATAATAGTGAAGCAATGTGAAAAGAGGTAAAAGTATAAAGTATATCTTGTAAGTAACTGCTGAATATGACGTAGATCACATCGAAACTAGTACTTGTAGAGTGGAAGCTGTACGGCTTCAATAAAGTTTTAATTGTGTAAATAGTAAACATTGTTTTTAATTATTTAATATAATTTTAGATATTACACAAGTGCTGGTAATTCATATTCATAGGTATTCTTTAACTCAAAATCTGCACTGTCCAGCCATGTTGACTAGTGCTTTATCTTCCATGGCTTCGTATGCACACCGTTGAGATGTGGTGTTCCACAAGATTGCTTGTAGGTGCATGACCTCGTGATATTTTGCATGGGTAAAGCAGAAAGGGATTGCTGTCCATCCCTGCCATGCCTGGAGTGAATAACTTGGTATGGTCTGCTTTTCAAAATAAGGTTTCGTGGTCACCCATTGCACTTTCTCAGGTGATGACGTTTCTCCAGACTCTCCACCATATTGTCACCCTCCTTTCTTTGAGTGGATTATGGGATTCCTTACCACTTTTCAGTTCAAAGCTGCTGGGGTGGTTCACCATGGAGGCACCCTGCTGAATGAATTCCACACAATAACCATTCAGTTACAGAGTAGGGCAGTGGTGTTCTGCAGGTGTAGGTGATATCCTCCTATTTGTGATAACCAATGACATCGGAGTGAGACATTAGAATTCAGTTCACCCCTTCGATTGGAAGCCCTCGTCCTACTCTATTGTGGATGTTGGCACCCCACATAAGTTCAACATAAGTTCTCACACAGGTTTAGGGTTGTCTGTCTTTCTCCCATGGTTTCCTCCATTTGTGTTGTGGGTCACAGTTGTGGTATGTGGGATTGTTCCGGTGCTGTTCTTGGCTATCCCTCATCCTCTCTTCTTGTGGAGAGGTTACTTCCATTTCGATGGACCCAGCCTGTTTCACGATTAAGGGAGTTCATTGCATGTGATAGACATCCTTTCAATACCAGATATCAAGTTCCTAGATCGATAGCTCTGAGCTAATCCTCGTGTCATACCCGGGAATTGGAGTGGTTCTCAATCTCCAGGTTCTTGGATTTGAGGTGAAGATGGTATGATCCTCATCCCACCCTCACATGAATGTTGGTACCTCGCTGGCAGGTTTTGGATGTAGTTGACTTACTGAGTATAGTCTGCCATGCCCTAACCACTCTACACCTAGAAGCGCATCCTTTGTTTTCCCACTTTTCTCATTGTGGGATTGAGTTACAGTATATTTCTATGGTTAGGATCACTTTCCTGTCACATTCTCTCCCAATCGGATGTGCTCCTCTCATTTTCTGCCTTTATATCTTACACATTCCATAGTTGGGCAAAGAGTATACCTAGTTCAGAAGTAGTGCAGTTCCCCTCTTCTCATCTGAATCTCTTATTTCCAGGGGTATTCTTCGGACACTTTTCGGCAGATATTTCTGATGTTCCCTTGCAATATATTCTTGAGACAAGTAAGAAAAAAGAACCAGAAAGAGAAAAAACTTCAAAAATCATCGTGATAATACTATTTTAACAAACTCTCTAATTAATTATAATTTACAACATGTTTAAGTAAATTTCAAGCAATATCTATTCAAGTTCTATGTTCATTTGGTACCAGATGGGATTCTTATTAGTTATTGACAATTGAAATAACATCTGATCAACTTATTTACATATGGTCATGTATTGTTATTAATGTAAGCTAGGTTTTCAGAGTTTAAGCTTGGGTAGAGCAGACTTCTTGACATTCATTTTTGTGTTTGTATAATATGTATCTATGTATATATTCAGTTAGAGTATATACTAGGATTTGGATCTTATCTAGAGTTTGAATAATATAGACAGCTTAAAAATCTTTAGGTGTAGTGGCTTTTGACAACACAAGTGGAGTATGGTTGATCCATAGTGTTCCTGGCTTTCCTCCAGTGCCGAAAGATAAACGTTACATTTACCCAGACTCTGGTTTGTTGTATGGACAAACCATGCTTTGTGTAAGTGTCAATTCAACTGTGGCTAATACAATTGGTAAGTCACATTTCCAAACAAAGTGTTTTAATTGAGCCTGTGAGCTACTATATGTGAAAACTTTATTGTATGCTGTTTTGCATAATCTCAGTTAAAATTGCAAAAAGTCCATATGAAAATGTCAAGGTAAGGTGTGTTCACTTTCAGAAGTTATAGATTTTGCTGTTGTATGTAAAATTGTATAAATGAAAAAAATAAGACATCTTAAGACAATACACCTAAAGGAGCTACAAAATAACAAGACAGGTTTTGACACATGTTAACCTCCAGGAAGGTAAACAAGCTCTATGTTCAGAAAATTAAAACTCAAAACACTGGCTTAATGAATGATTAAATGTACTGAGACTTTTAACATGGTTTATTCATTGCAATCTTTCAGCTTCTATACCAGAACTTTTGGTGGATGTGACAAAAATATCCAAATTCTAGTTTCCCCAACTGACCCTACCTTGACTGTTTGAGGTTCAAATATTACAACTAAACACTGGGCATCATGGTTTTATTGCCATTTATAATTATAATTTTTCCTCATTGTGAGAATTGCTCAAAATCATGATGGTGTTAAAATGATCAACCTCAACGTGAAGGTACAGCTGGTTCAAGTACTAAAATTAGGGTATTTATGTTGAATTTCAAATATTTACTTTGTCACTGTACAATATATATATATATATATATACACACTGTCTTTATTTAAAA
>NW_013666840.1:55204-65476 GCF_000517525.1 Limulus polyphemus | reverse complement strand
GGTTCAAAACCTTCATTGCTTTCACTGTAATTTTTTATTATTATTTAGGGAGCATTACAAATAGTTATGTTTTTAAAATTAAAAAATTACTATTGTTATAAATAACACAATCAATTGAACTAAGCTATGCATGTCTATTTAAATATATTTACACATGGCTGGTGTATATCGTATATATACATATATATTATTCATACCTTCGGTGTATAGGACGCAAGCAGATTTTGACATCAAATTTTGGGTCTTATACACCGAAAAATACGGTATGTTTGCTTATAACAAAGCCGTATTGGGCTATCTGCTGAGTCCACCGAGGGGGAATCAAACCCATGATTTTAACATTGTAAATCCAAAGATTTACCGTTGTCTCACCGGGGAACACATGATGAAGGACTCGAAACTCTAAAGTCCGCATTAAACCTTTCTAACCCACCAGAATCTCAAGCAGTAACTGATCTTGTCAGCCTTGTTTTAACTCTGAAGAACTTCGAATTCAATAACGAACAATACCTTCAGGTTAACGGTACTGCAATTGGTACCAAAATGGCTCCCAGTTATGCCAAACTTTTTATGTATCATATTGAAAGCCAGCTTTTACAACTAAGCCATGTAAAACATCATGCATGAAACGTTACATAGATGACATTTGAACAGCCGGTCTTGAACCACTTAAAGAATTTATCTCGTATACAAACTCCTTTCACAAAACAATCAAAATT
The DNA here is from genome assembly GCF_000517525.1 of Limulus polyphemus. NCBI lineage: Eukaryota > Metazoa > Arthropoda > Merostomata > Xiphosura > Limulidae > Limulus > Limulus polyphemus. The sequence continues at coordinate 64,757 of NW_013666840.1, read as the reverse complement.
CCTTGATTAACTTTCTTAATTAACCCAAATTAACTTTCTTAACGTCACCGTCTTTACAAATGACGGAATTTTACACACCAACTTGTACAAAGAACCTACAGACAGACCACAATACCTTCACTATAAAAGCTGTCATCACATTAAATAGAACATTACCTACAGTCAAGCTCTCAGAATAAAGAAAATATGTTCAGATGAAACAGACTACAGAAAACAAACCAGGTTTCAAAGAGAATATAAAGATAACGAAATCGACAGTCAGAGCGAAAAGTCCAAAACAACATTTAGCGAAAAAAAACATCCTAAAACAGAGTAATACTAAAGTTTCAAATAAAATTCCTCTTATTATTATTATTACCCATCTCTTTTAAACTCTGAAACATTTCACAAATTCTGAAAAGAAAAAAAAACATTTTTATCTCCTACAACTTAACGATCGCCTTAAACAGATATTTCGTGAAGTTCCCGTTGTCTCCGAAAAAGCAGAACTTTAAGAGACATCTTTGTTCACACAAGAGTAAATTACATCCCACCAAAAAATGGTTGTCATCCATGCAATAAAACTCGTTGTTAAACCTGCAAGTTCATAAAAACTATTGACTCATTTTCTAACGAGCACAACTCAAAACACCATTTACCTTATACGGTGTAAAAAATGCAATCATCAATTTGTAGAACATACATAAACAACTCTTAGAGAACGTTTCAACAACCATAAATGTTTTATTAAAACCGAAAAAGATCTCTCTGTTGCTCAATATTTTAACCAACCCGGTCATTCGGTTAACGATGTAACTCTCATCGGCATTGAAAGAGGATTCAAAACTAAAGCTGATAGAGAGATAAAAGAAGCTTATTGGATAGTTAATCTAAACAATGTTTGACCTCTTGGATTCAGTCTAGATCCTGGAATCAGTGATCTCCGATCATTGGTTAAATCTTTGTCAGAAATATAATTTTTATCCTTTGCTTATTTCTTTCATGTAATGTGAACCAAATTTTTCATACCCCTTTTTCAATCAGTCTCCAGGTGTCACCTTTATTTTACTTAGATACTTAAGTAAGTTTTATTTATTTCTTTTTTAACCATTTCTAAAGCAAAATATCCCTAACACCTTTTTACATAACGCTCTCGTCACCGGCCACATTGTACCAGAAATTAAACACACAACAGTATATGGAAAAATGTGCTAAACATTTCCTGTAAGACCAGATGACCTTCATGACGTCACTCAACTCCCTTTATATATATCACTCCTTCCATTACGCCACCATTCCCAGTTTGCCCCTGAAGAAGAAGGGTCCAACTTTTGAAAGTGCTCGGTTTATAGGGTTTTATATCAAGACTTATTGAATATACGTGTTTTTTCAGACATCATGGATTTTTTAATGCTGTAATATTAATTGCTTGTAACACAAAAACGAAAATTTGCAACTCATCCTACCAATGAAATTTTAAAAGTAAAAAAAAAAAAAATAACTGCAAACAGTATGTAACAAATCTCAAGAAAAAAATTATTGTAAACGTGTAAGTTGTAACACTGTTCAAGAAGAACCTTCTTATTTAGTTACAAACCCTTGACCATTAGAAACGAAGTGTTATTTCATATTTTTGTTAGGTATGTTCTTGGTGTTTTTGGTAAAAAAATTAATAAAGCTGACCATATTTAGGTTAATTTTAACCATTATACTTATCCAAATAGATATAAGACATAACGTTAGTCAACCCATTAGGATTTAAACATTAAATTACATTATTTCAAAAAAGACATTTAACGATATAAATAAAAACAAAATTGTAGTTAAAACAAAGGAAACGTGAAAGAGTTTAAAATGCTCTTTACAGATGTTTTACTTATGTAAAGAAGATCTTTTACTAAATAGTTTGACTAATGTTACCTTCTTGATGTTTCCCGTCAAAAATTACATTCCTGTTTATTGTTTCGAGTTGTTTTTGTTTGTTTATTTTTTAAATGTAATTTTTGATAAGTTTACCTTGTCGAAAAATCTGTTTAAAACCGACAATAGAAATAAAAGAAAACGAAATTATCAATATTTTCAATACTAATACAACAAAATAATGATAATTATTTTATAAAACAACACAATCTTTCATTTGATTTTGACATAGCATTGTACGTTAAGCACCACAATATCCTTGTAGGTGAACAGGTTTAGACACCAGCATATATAAATAGGCCTAAGTAGGAAATAACTGTACTTTGGTAATGTTGAGGCGAAAAAGGCATAGAGTTAGACACCGGTATTGATAAAAAGGCCTAAGTAGGAAATAATTGTACTTACTGTAGTTGAGGCTAAAAAGGCTTAGAGTTAGACATCGAAGTAGATAAAGAGGCCTAAGTAGGAAATAATTGTATTTACGGTAAGGTTGAGGCGATCGGCTATTAATCATTGTCATGATTAGCAGGCCCGTGCAAAGCTGGTAATAGGCCCAGACCAGATGGGAAATGTAGGCCCCATTTCAAACTGCTCATTAAGTATTTTTGTAATCAGTGCTAAATACTTACGATTTATGTATGGGTATATACATGTACATGTAGAGTACGTGATGTACTTACAAGTAACAGAAACGAATAAAAGAACTAGAACGATTTATAAAAAAGGTAATGGCAAGCAATTTTATCCAAAATGTATATAAGACAGTAGAGTACAGTACTGTAATAAGAAGCAGTAAATACAATAGTGCATTCATGTTTATTCTGTATTCGGAAGTAAGCCCCCTCAAACTCGTAGGCCCATGCCTCCAGCCCCCCATCCCCTCCGTTCTGGTGATTAGTAGCCTATACGATCATCTAAGTATAATCATTGACTAGCTACCTTTTTCTTTTACTAAATACTAATTAGTTTGCTAAATACTAATTAGGCTGCTAATCTTATGTAGTCTTCAGGGAATTTTTAGAAAGGCTGTTTGCATTCAAAAGACACGTGTGCTATTTCCAAAAGAGTAGCGGATTAAATTTTTGAATTCGTTTTCTAATGATGAAGAGGATTAGAAAGTTAGAAAACTATTACCAAAGGAGCAGATAGGCAAAAGATTATTATATTGCTTTTGAACGAGAAGAGTGATAAAAGATGAATATTGCGCGTACAGGGCTGCAGAAATAAAACAAAAATTTATTTTTTTTTGTTAGCTAGTCACTGTATATATATATATATATCGTTTTCCCATGGCAATCAGTTTTCATCTATTGGTTAACCCAATCTTTCCCAAACTTTTGTCATACACGACCCCTTTAATAAATATGCTTTCTTGCGCCCTCCCCCTCTTTTTCTTAATGAGTGAAAAAGTCAGTTAAATTACGAGATGTAATACACAGACACGCATCAAAATACTACATGTGTTGTAGTAATTACTTATTATTTTCATTGATAAAAATATATTACAACGATTGATTTTACATTTTTGGACTATTGACTCTCCCCCAGTGGCTCAGCGTTAAGTCTGAGGGCTCACACTGCTAAAAACCGGGTTTTGATACTTATGATGAGCACAACCCAGATAGCCCATTGTATTACTTTGTAATTAAATATTAGAAAAGTCCTGTTTTTGTTTGTTTTCAGACAAGATTTATCGGTTGTACACATTTGAACACATCTCGGAACGATCATTCTTTTGATTCTTCTGAGAAAACAATCTACAGCAGAGAAGCTGACATTAACAGACGAAACATAAAAAAAACCCTGTTAATAAAAAAGCATGTTCTTAACAAATACAAATGTGTTCATTTATGTCTACTTTAATCTCTATTTCTTGTATATTAAAAAAATATTTAGACTCAGGCCTTAAAGCATATTTTTTATTTATATATTTGATAGATCATTGATAAATAATTTATTAATCATGCCATTGCTGAATCACATATTTTGTAGATTATTATTGTTATGGATACTCACATGATTCTCTAATTTTAAATCAGTTTCTGCTAGTCTCAGTTCTTTGATGATGCCAGGTAAACTTGGTGAAAGGTTGTGACAAAATAAAAATTTTACTGTACATCTAATAAATCTTGTGGGAATACTAACTCCTTCCGTTAACTTAACCATTGTGGATGTAATATTTTATCCAAGAATATGTACGTGCTGTTTTACTGAAAGGAAAATCGAAATGGCTTAAAATCACAGTTTTCGACTTTAGGTTTAATTAATAGTACTGGATAATCATGTTTTGTTAGAAGGAACAAGAGCAACGCCTTACTATTAGCTCATAATGAATAATTAAATGTTCGTTTTATTCTTGGAAAAAAATTTGACTAGAAACATTCTCATCATCATCATCATCCAATTCCTTACTGAACGCCGTCTGGTGCTTGAGGCTCGAACTTATGGTACCATTTTTTCCTGCTATATAGTTGCAAATCCGAAAGGGAATGCGAACAACAACAGGCCGGTCCATAAAACCAAGAACAGCCTTAACTTTGATCGTGTATATTACTGTTATTCCATAGGTATTATCTTCTTTCTGTGGAGAATTTAAAGAGCTCGAGGCCAGAATTGTGACGTCATCGTTTTCACCTTCCACTGCAATAGCAACTGGATACTTGAAAAAACTTGTCAGTTTAAAGAAGAAGTCACGTGATAAGCTGACTCCAGGCAAAATAGGAAGTCCATTTTTTGTTTCAGCAAAACTGACGAGATTTTTGAAATAACCCTTCGTAAACATGCGAATATGCACGTGCTGTATGACGTAGACTTTAATTTTTTTAACAGTCTTGTTGCTGTTGTTATCAATTGTCACATGCACGTGCATAATGTCTCCATGGTGATAAACGTCCCGGTCTAAGATAACGTCGAGCACGAGTTTACCCTGGCTCAGAATAAAAGTTTTACAAAGTGAGGCGCTGGGTGGCGCAAGTGAGTTGAATGACTGGACAGGAATGCAATGAACACATCGAAGTGCCATTCGAACAGTGCTCCTCCTGTATGGCTTCTCTTCTGGTTCAGAAGCTGCGAGAGAACAACATTGTCAAGAACATAAATAGAATGCATTGTTTATACTAGAAGAATAGTTAGGTGGAAGTTCAAAAGGTTTTTACCAGGACTATATCGCTTATAATGACTATATCCACTAAGTCAATAAGGACTATATCCTTTACAATGACTATATCTATCAGGACAACAAGGATTATATAGTTTACAATGGCTACATCCATTAAGTCAATAAGGACTATATCTATCAGGACAACAAGGATTATGTAGTTTACAATGACTATATCTACTAAGCCAACAAGGACTATATTGTTTATAATGACTATATCCACTAAGCCAACAAGGACTATATTGTTTATAATGACTATATCCACTAAGTCAATAAGGACTATATTGTTTATAATGACTATATCAACTAAGTCAATAAGGACTATATTGTTTATAATGACTATATCCACTAAGTCAATAAGGACTATATTGTTTATAATGACTATCTATCAGAACAATAACGATTATATAGTTTACAATGGCTATAACTACTAAGTCAATAATGACTATATCTATCAGAACAATAACGATTATATAGTTTACAATGGCTATATCTACTAGGATGATAAGGACTACATAGTTTGCAATGACTATATCTACTAGGATGATAAGGACTACATAGTTTACAATGACTATATCTACTAGGATGATAAGGACTACATAGTTTACAATGACTATATCTACTAGGATGATAAGGACTACATAGTTTACAATGACTATATCTACTAGGATGATAAGGACTACATAGTTTACAATGGCTATATCTACTAGGATGATAAGGACTACATAGTTTACAATGAGTATATCTACTAGGATTATAAGGACTACATAGTTTACAATGACTATATCTACTAGGATTATAAGGACTACATAGTTTACAATGACTATATCTACTAGGATGATAAGGACTACATAGTTTACAATGACTATATCTACTAGGATGATAAGGACTACATAGTTTACAATGACTATATCTATCAGAACAATAACGATTATATAGTTTACAATGGCTATAACTACTAAGTCAATAATGACTATATCTATCAGAACAATAACGATTATATAGTTTACAATGGCTATATCTACTAGGATGATAAGGACTACATAGTTTACAATGACTATATCTACTAGGATGATAAGGACTACATAGTTTACAATGACTATATCTACTAGGATGATGAAGATGATACAATTTTCAATTACTATATCTACTAGTCTGCTGATAGTATATCTACGAGGATGATGAGGACTATATCGCTCACGATGACTATATCTACTAGGATGATAAGGACTATTTTACTTACATTGCCTATATCTACTAGGATGATAAGGATTATACAGTTTTCAATTACTATATCCACTAGTCTGCTGATATTATATCTACTAGGGCGATAAGGACTATATTGTCTCCTAGGATTATATCCACTACGACGATAAGGACTGTATAGCTTACGAGGACTACATCTGCATGGATAATAAGGGCTCGATTTAAAAGTACTAGCTGCGAGTGAAGAGACAGCCTGGAGTTGAACGACATCATAGAAACACAATTAGAAAGCTGGAACTTATAGGATACTCTCCTGTAACACGTTTCGGAACATGGTGTATTAACTAGTGACGTACTACTTGAAAAATGTACCTGTGAATAACTTAAGTTCATAGAAAACTCCAAGTGGAGCCCCTGCGTACACCTTAGCTAGCTGTAATCGCACCGAAGGTAGTGCCCGGGGCGGTATTTTCAGAGTGACTGGATACGAATTTTTACCGAATTTGTTTATCAGTCTTTCTTGTAGAGGCGTTAACTCCTGGTCTAGTTCTTTTGGTGGATACACCTGACAAAGAAGGAATAATAATCACTTCAAACTCAAATCAAACAAAATTCTGGTTATTATATTTGACAAGAGCCTAAAATTACATCGTTCCTAAACTGTGTATTGATGAGAAAACTTTACAAGATTAAAAACTGTTTGTTTTTCTAGCGGTGCTAGAAGTTAGAGGTTCCTAGTAGAAACTTAACTTTGTGGACACCTTCAGTTATTTTTATTTCAATAAAATGTGACGCTTGATTTATCACTAATGATGTTTGTTTACTAAATCTCGCGTAAAGCTACTCGAGCTGTCCCTAATTTTGAAATGATAGAGTAGAAGGAAGGTAAATAGTCAACACCACCCGCCATCCCTTGGGCTACTTTAATCGAATAGTGGGATTGGCCGACACTTTATAACGCTTCCATGGCTGAAAGGGCGTGCACGTTAGGTCATGGGATTCAAACCCGCGACCCGCATGTTGTAAGTCAAGATCCCCTAATCACTAGGCCAAACTCGTCACAAACTAACCTTAATCTGTGGTATTATTATAATCAGTGAATTGTTACTTCGCTCGAGTTAGTGACTTCATTTGATAATTAGGAATGTGATTTTATTATGTATATAAGTGCTAGCCTACTAATACAGAAAAACACTTAGTGTCTGACGAAAATACTTAATTGTAAGACTCGCTTATTATTACGAATATCTTGAAATCTAGATGAAGCTCTGAATAGAGTATCCGCTTAAAAAAAAAGAACAGGTCGGCAAATATGTAAAGATTTTAAAGAGAATGTAAAGTTAATGTTACTGTCGTTTTAAAGAAAAAAACTACGAAAAGTGGTAGAAATTGTAGCTGCCAATTAATTTATTTTTACTTTCAATAAGTCTAACATTAGTAAAGTGGTTTGTAATAAACAATTAGACATATAAAAAAGAATCAGTTGATATCCAAGATATAGAGATGCCTTTAGCTCAATCCAAATTTCCCCTTGATTTTAATAGATCATGTTTAAAAAACAATTCACTTAAATTTTGGATTTATAACGAGTTAAAGTGTCCAAGATTTATTAATCTTTTATACTAGAATATATATAAAAGAGTAAACTACCAGTGTACAAATTCTATTTGTATAATGTCTCACAGTATGCACATTTTAATTAAAGACTTGGTCCTTGATAATACAAGTTCTGTTTGCACTGTACAGCAGGTGTTTGATTTGCTCTAATTATGAACAGATCTTGTAGAAAATGCACCAAATTGCGTCTGAATGCAAACGTTATTTGTTTTGTTTTTCATATTGTATAAAAATCATTAAAAGTCTTAGTTTGGTTTAAGATTTTAGAATGGAACAATTTTGTAGCTGAGAATGAAACATTAAGAGGTGTTGTATAATAACTCAGAATGTTTTGTAGCTTAGAATGAAACTCTGGGACCTATTTTGCAGATTTGTTTTGTAACTTTGATTCAAACCAAGAGCTTTTGCTTGTAATATACAAGTAAGTGCTTTCTATTAAAAGACTTGTCTCCTCGTAGAGTACTAGAAGAAGAAGAAAACAAAACACGTGCATTCTCGTTATATAGAGAATTCCAACTCTGCAAGAATTGAGTTCTAGAAGTATGGAGTAACTTTAAACTTCTTCGTGGCAAATAAACCCAGAAATCAAAAATCATCTTTTTCTCTTTCTCCGGATGAGAAAGATCTAATTATTCCATCATATAATCTTAACTCTTATGCACTTTTAAGTTTGTTAATTTTGATCTTACTGAACAGGCCTCCCGATGGCTCAGAGATAAGTCAAAGATCTTAAGACCTAAAAAAAGAACAAACCCATGGGAGAGGTATTTTTGTGATTCAGTAAATTTCGTAAATTGGATTTTCTGAATTTGTACCTGACAGTTTAGGTATTAGAGCACCAAGTGACCTCGGTCAATAGTACAACTTAGGAAACTTTAAGTGAGATAGGTTGGTTGAATAATTTAGAATTTGGTATGATATATAAAAACCTGTTTAATATCCATAATATCTTCGGTGTAAAAGGTGAGGCCCATAATCTCTTGGTCTTCTCGGCCATAGCGAAATGTTCGGGCTACAACAGCGTAAACCTTTCGATGTTTGTGATAGTTTGGGTCAATGATTACAACGCCATCTATTGGTGACATTTGACCATCGATGAGTACAAACTTCCTTGTACTAACGTAAAGAAACAGTTTGTTGTTGGGTGATTGTTTCATATATACCCTGCAGAAGAATAAATAAATATATTTATATTATTCATTTATTTAATGAAACACTAATTTTCTAACATCTGCCATAAATCTTCATTATTTAAACAATTACATTTATTTAATTATGTGCAATAATTTAAAAAGAACAGATTGATTTTTTTTACGACAATAACGTTTCCTCGTGAATATTGAGAATGACATTTTGCTTTGTTATATATACTGTAAGAACATATCACTTAAAATACGATGTAAATTAAATCATTTTCCACTAAATTCAAAGATAATAACATGCAGAAAACGAAATTTACAGATGTCATCTTATACATTACAAGTGTAAAAGTGACCCTACCTTTGTTCTTCTTTAATTCATTATAAGTTCTGCCTCAAGCTTTAGAATCTCGAAACGACTTTATTCCACTAATATGACATCAAAGTCAAAACGACTTGACCTCAGTACACCGATACAATATCTAACTAAAGACTTGAGTTGATCTCAGTACACCGATACAATATCTAACTAAAG
>NW_013666840.1:44509-54263 GCF_000517525.1 Limulus polyphemus | reverse complement strand
ATGGTGATCTATTGAAGGTTTAAATAAAGTAACGTGTTGATTTATTGTAGGGTTGTAACATGGTGATTTATTCCAGGTTTAATAAAGTAACATGGTGATTCAGTGCTAGTTTAACAAAGTAACATGGTGATTTATTGTAGGTTTAACAAAGTAACATGGTGATCTATTGTAGGTTTAATAAGGTAACATGGTGATTCATTGTAAGTTTGATAAAGTAACATGGTGAGTTATAGTAGGTTCAATAAAGTAACAGGGTGATTTATTGCTAGTTTAACAAAGTAACATGGTGATCTATTGTAGGTTTAATAAAGTAACATGGTGATTCATTGTAAGTTTAACAAAGTAACATGGACTTATACTAAGTCATCTAACAGTATAGAGGAAAGTGTACTTACAAATTGTAAAAAAAAAATGTTGACATTCAGTGGATATTTTGTATTAACTCTCCAATGTGGTTAATGTATGCATGATTTAATTGAAATTATATTTGTCTTTATTGGTTTATGAAAAATTGTGTTAAATGAATTTTAGGTGTTCATCTACTTAGCCTTTGTTAAACAAATTGTTTAAACTATCTGTTTTAGTTGTACAAAAAAAAACATGCGAAACTGGTGGTTATTGTTTTCTTTTTGTAATAAGAAAAAACAAGTCTTTGTAATTTAATTATCAAAGTACGTGAAGCGTCATTTCTAGTTATTAGTAGAAACACAACGAAAACAGTTTATCTTATAACTTTGTCTCATTAAGGAAAGTTGGGGAAGTACAACGAAAGAAGTTTATCTTATAACTGAGTATCATTAAGGAAAGTTGGTGAAGTACAACGGAAACAGTTTATCTTATAACTGAGTATCATTAAGGAAAGTTGATGAAACACAACGGAAACAGTTTATCTTATAACTTTGTCTCATTAAGGAAAGTTGGTGAAGTACAACGGAAACAGTTTATCTTATAACTGAGTATCATTAAGGAAAGACAGAGTATGCTGTTTACATTAGGGTCACTATAAAGAGATCTGAAAGATGATTCTGTTTACACAAGGGACATGCTAAATATAAATAGATCTGACAGAGAATGTTGTTTACACGAGGGACATGCTAAATATAAACAGATCTGACAGAGAATGCTGTTTACACTAATGACATGCTGAATATAAACAGATCTAACAGATAATGCTATTTACACTAATGACATGCTGAATATAAGCAGATCTGACAGAGAATGCTGTTTACACTAATGACATGCTGAATATAAACGGATCTGAAAGAGGATGCTATTTACACTAGAGACATTCTGAATATGAGCAGATATGTTAACTAATTTCTGATTGGTTTACGACATGAAGATTTTTGATTCTCTGAATTTAACGTTTGACTTAAAAATTTCCCAGACTTGTTAGATACGACGGTTACGCATGCGCTGTTAATAAGAACAGAGAAATAAGATGAGTTTGTAATTAACACGCAGAGTTTCAACTATTGATATTCTGTCTGGCTAATAAACAAACTATGTATATTTAAACTGCTAACGTACACCGTCAAAAGTTGTGGACTTTCATATTTAGTGTTCAAAAACTGTCAAACATTTCTACACTAAGTTCTTTAAAAGTACACGTAGTTCAAGGCACAACATGCTTTTATTTGTCTGGTTATCTACACGCAAAGCTACTTGAGGGCTATCTGCATCAGCTATCCCTAATTTGCAGCTAGTCAAAACCACCCAATTATAAAGCCCCCCACCCACCCACCTGAAAGGAAGATCGTGTTTGGTGATGGGATTTGAAACCGCGAGAGTCTTAACCATCAAGCCATGCCAGGCCAACAAAATGTTAAAACGTCTTTATTGAAATATGACGTCAAATTTGTTAGCTGCTTTCGTTTCACAATAATGACACAACAGATTAGAGAGGCTTAATGAAATTTAATCAAACCCACGTTTATAGAATTGCGAGAAAATGAACCCTTTCAAATAATAGGCTTATATAACTTAAATCAATCTTGTAAGTCTTCATCTTGCGTTGATAAATTTTCTAGTTTCTTCTTATTCTTATGGTGACCTAACACAGAGAAGACGTCTCTTTGTGTGTGTATACATATAAATATATCGTTATTTTGGAATGTATTGTTCTCTAACAGATTCCTCTTGCTCAATCAAAACGACGACCCATTTGTATAAATGAAGCTCTTAAAGTGTCTTTACTAAACATCTTGAACTCTCCTTAATTAGATCTTATTACATAGGATGGACGTTGTCTTCAAAGAATAATTCACATACGTATTTTTGTAAGATTCTTTCTTTCATATATACCTTGTTGTTTGACCTATCTTAATATAAGTCCTGAAATGTTTTCCTAAATCATTTAGTCTGACCAAGATGTGTCTTAATAAATCAATTATCCAGACCATGAAGTAGCTTACTAAATTAATTAGTCTCATCATGAAACGTCTTACTAAGTCAATTAGCCTGATTATAAGATATTTTACTAAAGAATTTAGCTTTACCATGAAGTATCTTACTAACTTAATTAGCCTGACCATAAGATATTTTACTAAATAATTTAGCTTCACCATGAAATGTTTTACCAAATAAATTAGACAGATAAAGTAAATAGTACAGTATTTTATTGAAAAACATTTTTTTCCGGCTGAACAAGACGTAATATCACCATAGACGTTCGCATATCAATTGAGTAGTTACGAAACTTTTATATAAGAAAAAACAAAACAAACTTTATTACACTGTTAAACTTCATAGGAAATATATTTAATCTGTTTATTATGCTTGAAATTGATCACCATAATTACTTTATTACATCATTATACATTGTTTTACCTACCTACTCTGTTAAACTAGCAATGAATCACTAATGTTACTTTGTTAAACCTACAATGAATCCCCATATTGCTTTGTTAAACTTGCAATGAATCCCCATATTGCTTTGTTAAACTTGCAATGAATCACCATGTTACTTTATTAAACCTGGAATAAATCAAGTGTCTGAAGGCTTGGCATTTAAAAATGAAAAGAGAACTGGTTAAGATCAAAAGTAATAATACTTATAACATAAATCCAAAGTAATATTGATAGCATGAATCTAAAGAAGTAATAATACTTATAACATAAATCAAAAGTAATATTGATAGCATGAATCTAAAGAAGTAATAATACTTATAACATAAATCCAAAGTAATATTGATAGCATGAATCTAAAGAAGTAATAATACTTATAACATAAATCAAAAGTAATATTGATAGCATGAATCTAAAGAAGTAATAATACTTATAACATAAATCAAAGTAACAACATTGATAAACTAAATCTAAAATAACAATATTCATGACATAAATCTAACATAAAAGAAAAATAATAATATTGATAAAATAAATGTTAGCATAATAATATTGATAACATAATCAAAAGTAATAATACTTATAACATAAATCAAAAGTAATAATACTTATAATATAATCAAAATTAATAATGTTTATAACATAAATCTAAAGTAATAATAATTATAACATAAATCTCATGTAATAATATTTAGAACGTAATCAAAATTAATAATGTTTATAACATGAATCAACAGTAACTGTATTCATAAAATAAATCTGAAGAAAATTACGTTCTGAGACTTTTTAGAATCGATAAATAGCTTCGTGTTCACTTAAACAAAGATTAATATGCAGTTTCAAAAATGGCACTTTATGTAAGTATAATATAACATTTTGTAGTTAAATTATTCTAGTAGTTAGGTTGTTATCAAATTTCGTTTCATCTTACTAACCTTATAAAATTAGAAATGTTCCTAAGTGAGAGAAATTTTTGCTTTCTTAATAAATAATTTATGTTTGCTAAAATTGGGAAGTATATCATTAAAACTATAAGATTGGACACACAATCAATCAGTATTAGAAATTGAAGTGTTGATTTCTGTCAAAACCTTAACGCTCGACTCGCAATGTGCGGGTTGCGTGATGGAAACCCTGCACCGAACATACTGTGTCATCTGTAGATGCGTTATAATGTGATGGTCAATCCAACTATTCGTTCTTAAAAAAGTAACCCAAGAGATGGTTGTGGATAACCGATTGCCTTTTCTCTGATTGGCTGTTCAAAATTACTGATGGTTGTAGGTAGGATGGAGAGGACGGGCATATTTCCGGGAGCCCACTGTCCACCAGGGGACCGATGAAAACGGTAAAGAAATTCTTCGGAATGCATCACACCAGTACGAAACGTTTAAGTAAATAACCGTGCCTTCAATCACTTATGCATGTATGCGCATCAACTATTCGGGTTGGAAGAGGGCACACATCAGTTCTTTCTCGACTCATGATGGCTCTCAGCAACCTTGGACAGCCTTAGTAGTTTTGCCATAAATACACAAACCAAATTCTTACTTTACCTGGTATCAAACAAGTAAAACCTCACCCAGAATTAGATTTCCAATCTTAGCCTCGACATTAACTGGAAGCGCACCGAAAGAATCAAACTCCAAACTTTTGCGTTATTAGCTCTCAAGCTTACACTGTGCCATCTAGGGAAGGAGGGGGTGCTCAGAGTTGGAGGTTTGACTGTCTTTCATATAAAACTCGCGGACTTACAGTGCTAAAGATCGGAGATTGATTCTCCACGGCAGACAGATAGCTTACTGTGTATATATGCGCTGAAACATCAACAGTTATTATAAATTACTGTAAAACTTGTTTGAATTATTTATTACGTGACGAGTAAATATTGTAGCCTAAAAACAAAAATTATGAAGTTTATAAATTCTGTGCAAACCAGAAGAGAAGAGTTTCATCCTGATGATATGTTTATTTCTCTCCAATGTTTTTAAGTTACATTTATTCAATTCAATTTGTTTTAAGCTATGACATAAGTTTTATACTTTATGATAAATAGCAGAAAGAATTCGAAAACAATGGAAAGATAAACTTACATTTTCGACATTAAACTTTAGCCGTCATCCACCGCTTACTCAGCTCTGTCGCTTTTAGCACTGCCCCTGGGAAGTGTGTTTCGCTAATCTTCTGGTGAAAAGTGTACTGGATGATGAAATCATCACCTGCAAGGAGATGCTCCGGAAGTGAGCCTGGATATAGATAATAGTGGTTATACGGCCCGTTCGCGCAACTAGGAAACCTGCTTACCACAAGTCTACTTTTCTATCTATTTACAGAATTATGAAAACTAAGAGCATTTGATCCGACAAGTGGCTGCGATTACAGCACAATTTAAACACATTGTTGTCTTGATAGATTAACTGGAAATGTAACTAGTAACGAACAAGACATTATATATAGTTTAAATCCACTAGTGACAATTTGATTAAAAAGATAAAATCTCGTTTTGAATGAATATAATCCTAATTACAAAAAACGTTATATATTTATAATTCTGATCAAAAACTTGATACAGATATACAATGGAGACTTACGAGTAATGTATTAGTTTTCCATAATAGTTAAAGCGAATAAATGGGACTGATAATGAGTTCTATCTGTATTATATAGGTAATCATTAACATATACATTTTAGTTGTATTACAAATGAACATATATTAAACATAATTTTTAAATTGTGCTCAATTTTAGGAAGGCCATGTGCATCGTTTGATTATTGGTATTCATACCCGTATGAGAAAGATAATTCCAAATTAATTAAGTTATATAATGTTATTACTATCTTAAACGACAGTAATATTTACAATTATTTGTGCGAGATACAAAAAAGCAAACAAAAAAACAACAACGTATTCTATAGCTTACAATAATTAAAGAGTCAATGGTATTATTAGACAGGTTATATTAGTATACGTGTGGACAAAACAAACTCGTAAATTAGAATTAGTTAAACGCTAGATACAAGAATGTTTATGATTTATTATATAGAAAAAATGCTGTGAGAATTCTAAATTCAGAATAACTTTATTATGCCTACTTTTTATATGACATATATATTATGATTATTACGTTCTATAATGTACAATGTAAATAATTTATTGTTTCAACACAAGTGTGTAAACCACCCATCCAACGTTTTATAGTTATTGGGTTGATATTGGCGATTATGGAAAAGGAAGTCATTGTTTTAATAAATCATCCATTTTAAATACTTGTGAGTAATAACATTGACAGATATGTATGAGTATAGCGGATATGTATAACAGTATAATGGAGAGATATGTTTCTTCTCTTGTTGTAACAACTGTTTGTTTGGTGTCAAACTTGTCATAATGAAAAGTAATAAAAGTACCCATCTTTCCATCCACCTATCTAGCTGTCTGGAAAAGTAGAATCTCACCTTTCCCGTTAATTAAGATTAAATGTATTTTCATTGGAAAATAAATCATTAGTTTTTCTGGCTTGTCGTTTCGCAGCGTTATTTTTTTTTTTTTTAAGTCATTCTTTCAGCAGTTCGTTTTATAGAGAGACTAATTTATCGGCCTATCGTCTTTCCTTTCTCATGGATTACACGGTGTTAGTCTTCAGGCACTATGTATCCTAAACAACAAAGTATCCAAGGCTTCAGACACTACTTATCCCAAATAGCATATTAGCTAATCCTTCAGACATTACTAATCCTAAATAACAAAGTAGCCAAGTCTTCAAACACTATTTATCCTAAATAATAAAGTAGCTAATCCTTCAGACACTACTTATCCTAAATAACATAGTAGCTAATCCTTCAGACACTACTTATCCAAAATAACAAAGTATCCAAGCCTTCAGACACTTCTTATCCTAAATAACAAAGTATTCAAGTCTTCAGACACTACTTATCCTAAATAACAAAATAACCAAGTCTTCAGACGTTATTTATTCTAAATAACATAGTAGCTAATCCTTCAGAAACTACTTATCCTAAATAACATAGTAGCTAATCCTTCAGACACTACTTATCCAAAATAACAAAGTATTGGATTTCATGCCGATGTTTTTCTAATTTTTTCACTAATCACATCAATAGTAATGCTATTCTCCAATGATTTTCACTAATCACATTAACAGTAATGCTATTCCCCAATATTTTTCACTAATCACACCAACAGTAATGCTATTTCCCACTTTTCTTCACGAACCACGCTACACCAAGTAACAAGAAATGTAATAAAACAGAGGTGTCGGAATCGGGGGTGCTAAAGTACCCCCACTTTTACCTGTTTGACTTATATAGCAACTGTAAATTATATTATTTTTCTGGGGAGCGTGCCCCAGACCCCATTAGATTGAGCTGTGTTTAGCAACTTCTTATGCTTTCAGTCTCTCATTGTAAAATCTGCATGTCTAGCCAAGTACACCGACACTTTTCTACACCACTGTAAATATAACAATATCATCAAAATTGACAGCAATGTTTTATTATTGTCATATAACGCTTAAAAATGCTTCATATACGTCTTTGTAAGTTATTATATGATACTAAATAAATCAAGGATCATTTTATCATTGTTACATGAAACAACAATGAACTGTATTCGAAGAAACGTCATAATTCCCTCTTATTATCATAAACCTAATACGATATCTTGTGTTTCATTGGGGATGTAACATGTTTGTTGTAGAAGTAATAATGCAATGAAATCAGCCAGTATACCGTTTTTAGCACGAGTTAATATTTCCAGATTATTACTAAGCATCTTGAAAAAATAGTATTTTGTTTCTACTATTAGAGGGATGTGTTAAATTTCAGGCAGGTTTTCAAGTGAAACCTTACGCCTAGTGATTATTTTAATAACGCCAACTTCTCCATGACAACCCACAACGAAAAACAATGTGTTATTAACCATCTAAATATCTATCACGAACCTTTATAAACTGTATTATGAACCATCTAGATATGTGTCATGAACTTTCAACAACTATATTTAGTACAGTTATCTATTACACACAACGTGTTGATTTTGTTTATTATTTAAAACGTTGATAGTGATGGCAATATATTCCCAAAAGAACATAAAAATATATAATAATAGAGAAATAAAAGAAGTACATGTACTGGTGCCTTATAACTTAAACTGTTCAGAATCTTTTGATGTATTGTAAATATTTCTGTCTTTTGAATATGGGTTTTCTTAATGCGCGTTTAAAGAAATGTTTTAACTTGTTGGGTAAAAACTCGTTTTGAATAGCAAAGGGAGCTTCATCCGTCTCAGGAGCAGATCCAGGATTATGTTCGAGGGGAATGTGTCACAGGACTAGTTTTAGCATATATGAGAAAAGCGGAATTGGTGACTACGTACTTGGAGCCCTCAGAAGACGAAAAGTAACAAATGTTTTTGGATAATTAATCTTGGAATACCAAACATAGTCTCCTCTGAGTACACGAAGCAGAACCTACACCGATATCATCTCGTCATGGGCACAAAATTAAACGCATTCTAGGTATAATAATCTAGTTTTTCACGTTCAGCCTATTGCACAGCACGTTATTATAATTCACAAGACTGGAAACATGCGCACCTAAGTGACTGTCATAAGCATCTTAAAGTACACAGCAATGTTTTGTACTGTCTGAATGGTAATATATATATATACATATTATTGCTGCTTTTAACCTCGTATTTATATAAAATCATATGATGCTATGAAGGTTCGAATTACTCTTGCGACCGAAACTGTTTCTGTACTACCTTCGGAACCGTTTGAGCCGTCCTCTACAAACTACTACTTGGTTATACTATTGAAAATAATCACCCTCTAGTTTTATTTATTCACATTCATTTAAAATACATGGCTCAAATATCCTTTGTTGAATAAATTGCCTCTCGGGGGAATAGCATTACTGGTGATGTAGTGTGATTATGTCTTGTTCTTAATCTTAGGGTTCGTAGTCATGGTTACACTATAACACAGACATTCAAATCTCACTTTTAGGTCAGACAAGAGTAGCGAGGAATTGGCGGTGGGTGCTGTTAACTAGCTGTCTTGCCTTTAGTCTATTAGTTCAATATTACGAACGGCTAATACAGGTAGCTCTTGTGTTTCATTGCGTGAAAAATGTTATAAAAAATTATTTTTAGGCAAACTATTTCCTTCTCTACGCTGGCGACTCTTCTGATTTTCCCATTTTCTGTCTTCTACTTTTCCAAAGCATGAAAATTATATTAATATTTTGGATAAAAGTAAACTAAAAATAAAGCTGTTCATTCTGTCCAAACATATCAAAGTAATTTGAAATGAATCAATCGATAATTTTGTCTCGTTATTAATTTCAAACGTGTTTAATTGTGAAGTAGGACTGAATTATTATTTTTATGTTGTTTTGTTAAATTTCGCGCAAACCTACTCCAGGGATATCTATACTAGCTGTCCCTAATATTGAAATAAGAGATTAGCGGATAAAGGAGCTAGTCAGCACCACCTGCAGTCATACTCTTGGACTATTCTTTTAACAACGAAAGGTGAGATTGACCACCACATTATAACGTCCCCACGGCTGAAAGGGGGAATATATCAGTGTACTAAGGTCATCTCACGTCTTTAGTTAAATATTATATCGGTGTACTGAGATCAACTCAAGTCTTTAGTAAGATATTATATTGATGTATTGAGGTCAACTCAATTATTTAGTTAGATATTGTATCGGTGTACTGAGGTCAACTCAAGTCTTTAGTTAGATATTGTATCGGTGTACTAAGGTCATCTCACGTCTTTAGTTAAATATTATATCGGTGTACTGAGATCAACTCAAGTCTTTAGTAAGATATTATATTGATGTATTGAGGTCAACTCAATTATTTAGTTAGATATT
>NW_013666840.1:30835-43637 GCF_000517525.1 Limulus polyphemus | reverse complement strand
GATTTGTATATTTAAGGTTTCACTCATATATTTAAAAATGTATATTTAAGGTTTCACTCCCATATTATATAAATGTATATTTAAGGTTTCACTCCCATATTATATAAATGTATATTTAAGGTTTCACTCCCATATTATATAAATGTATATTTAAGGTTTCGCTCCCATATTATATAAATGAATGTAAAAGGTTTCAGTAGTCACCTCCTTGTAGTTGGAGAATTTAAAATGTTCACCGTGGGGGACATAAAAACAAGAACAAATGGAAAATAAAGGCTGTGTCTATTTCAGTACCGAAGTCCCAGTTCTACTAGCTCGATACTGATGTAAATTTCGTTGACAGTAATTACAGAAGTGTATGTGTTAATTGAAGTTTATTTCAAAGTTTAGATATCTTAATTAATCATGTTTTTCAAAGATAGAATTCTATGTTTCGAACATTAATCTTTGTTTTATACGAGTTTTATGAACGTACACGTGAGCATGTTACACTTCCGTCTTTGTACATAAACTCATTCAGACTTTTGCTGATTTTGCAAAACAGTTTTCTTGTATAACACAGTCCATATTTAGACTGATTACCAGTCAACATTAATTAGGACTTTTGTTAGACATCATCGAGCCCACTGAGGCGCTACTGTAACTTAGCTTGCTGTTGAGAATGAGTTAGTTAATTTACTACTGACACGTTTTAGTTAAATATGTTAACAAAGAAATCTCTAGACGTACAAAATTCTTAGTTATTCGGAGGGTTGAGAACGTTATACTAAAACGAATTTGAATATGCAAATCAGCAAGACACGTAACAATCACAACCGAAATAAAGTCACAGAGGAACGGCTTGTATTACAACTACATTTTGACATTGTTTGGCATCACGTAATTAGGGTAATGCAAGTCACAGAGGAACGGCATGTATCACAACTACATTTTGACATTGTTTAGCCTCACGTAATTAGTGACCTTTCAGAAAGGGTGAGGAACAACCATTTCCAATGCAAATCATTAAACATTCATACACTCATATCATAAAGATATATTCATATCTGGTATTTACATTTGCCAAGACGAGAAAAACAAAGGAATATAGATCAACTTGGCGCACCAGTACCATCCAGAAAAAGACGTGGAACAAGTTGTACCCCATCCATGGTAAACAAAGAGCGGCGTCTTCTAACAAATGAGAACCCCGAACACAAAGCACTGTAGTAAAAGCCGTCGACATGTCGTTGGCAAAGTATGCATCATAACCAAGAAGGATCTCCTTAAGGAAAAAACACAAAAGTTCCTTCCATGACATATCCCTTAATCATCAATTACCTCAAGCAGCTGGAGAATGAAACGGGTATTCATGTTATTCAATACGAAGACATACTGGTCCAGTCTCCTATGAATTTATGTATGATCAGAATGTCGAAATGGACGTTGAGAAACCATGACAAGCTTTACAGGGAAGCCTGTTACAATCGACACTATGGTGCGGGGTTATTGTCAAGATGCGTAGTCGTCAGATAGAGTATGACTGGACGCCGTGACGTGAACTGTAGTTCTCGTTTGATTGCTTAGTTTAAATAACAATGGACGGAAATTTTAAAATAAATTAAAAACAAACGGATTTTATTTCCTTCATATTTATTGTTATCAGCGTGTTATAGACCAATAGAAATATGTTTAAGAGTCAGATTTTTTAAATATGTCAATATGAGAATAAGAAAAGAGAATGGTTAAACTTCTATTAATTATTTCAAATATTCATGTGCTACGTCAAGTCTTTAAAGTTAACGTACATAACAACATTTCTTTCATATTCTGCAAGATTCAAGTTTTGTTATCATGACGTCATTGTTCCAGTTATAACTTTCTAGTTAAGAAGAATAAAGTGAACACTAAACTGATGTAAAGAATAAGTAATAGTTAACTTGATGGACAAGATTATATTTACTGATAATTAATTTATTAATGTGTGATAATTACCATGTAATATTTACCACCATATGCGTGACTTGTGTGTTAATCACCAAATAAGACTTGCTACCATATATGTGTTTTGTATGTTAATTACCAGGTTCAACTTGTTAGAATATGCGTGTTAGGTAAAACGAAAATAACTAAAAGTGTGGAATTCCAATAGCAACACTCACAAGTCTGGATTTGAATAAAGAAGGCTTCACTCACTCTATTAGAATTATTTGACTTTTTATGTTAGTACATAATGAAAATAGGTTGTAAGTTCTGACGTTTTCCACAAAACGAAATTACAACAGAATAACCGTCGTGAATCTTTGGTTTGATAATAACAGACATGTCGATTAATTTGTTTGTTTCGTGCTAAGCAAAACAAGGGCTAACTGTGGTAACGGTTCCTAAATTTGATCTCATACACTAACTCTTCAATTATCCTCTTTCAAAACAATTCCATTTCGTTATTATACAAGTAAAAAAAACCCGGACTCAGTCTCTAAGAGTGATCCTTTCATTGTCAAAATTAATTAAACGGTGCAGACGTCTGCACCGTTTAATTAATTTTGACAATGAAAGGATCACTCTTAGATATAATTATTGAAGTCTGCACCGTTTAATTAATTTTGACAATGAAAGGATCACTCTCAGATATAATTATTGAATTCAATAATTATATCTAAGAGTGATCCTTTCATTGTCAAAATTAATTAAACTGTGCAGACTTCAATAATTATAATATTGCTCTTTTACTACCTTAATTAAAATACGTAAACTTTCAAAACAAATAAATATATTCGGTATCATACGAAATAGTAAATAAACTAGAATGGATCAAATTTCAAAAATGATTCCTAATTATCAATATATATAAAAGCCAAGTGTCAGTCGGTCAGTCAGTTGGTCACGCTCGATTTCTCCGAATTTCGTGAGTTACACGAGTCCAATTCCACTTTTTCTCCTATAATACTTCCTCTTTTGATTGCCCGTTCCAATTTTAGTTGAATTAATTCGCTCACATAGGCGTAAGTAGCTCCTAAATTTCGGCAGTTTTTCTGCTATGTAAAAGCCTGTTAAGGAAGGAGTTCACAAGACCAGATCAGGCAGGGTGTGTTAAAAGGAAAGCCGGGAAGACTCACGTGAAAAATAAGTCAAAAATTAGTGGAATTATTACGAAAAAGCCTTTGTTGAAACAGACTAAAGATACCAATTATCTGTAGGAAAGAGGACGACTTTTCCTCAGATGAATAAGTGTGTATGTAATCACATGGTATATTTTAATCTTTTATTCAAAGGTACCAACATGTACCATGTTTGCTCAGTTATATGTAGTTGATTCAGGAGTAATATGTAGCATTTACCTTGGAAAGGAACTTTTATATTTCTTATATTTATATCTTTTGTGTATTGCCAGTTTTATACAGAATAATTTTGGTTTCCAGCGGTTTCTCGTCATTTTTGAGTGGTTTTTACGTTAGTTATTCATTATGTCAATTACAAAATGTTCCTGGTTTAATCTATAGTTTGAAATAGATCAGTTAGTATATGTCTATAAACAACTGTATTTAACGTAAATTAAAAACTAATTATTTAATAACTTCTTCGCAGCTTAACGTCATTATTTTTATTCTGCGAGTACCAAATGAGCGAGACGAGATAAGTTTAGAATAATCCAGATGACACAGTAGTATTGTCAGTCGGCTAGTTGGTTTGTAAGGTAACTTTTTGTTTTTGGTACTACATTAAATTTAAAGGTTGATTGTAAAATGTTCGTATGGTAAAGAGAAATTGCAAAAATCACGATAAAAACACATTGTTTTCGACAAGTGGGCCTTTCTTATTCAGGTGTAAAATCCTATCATTCTACCTACGAAAAAGATAGATTTACTTATCGATTTGAGCTTTTCATGTGATATCAATGCAGGCATACATTTTTCAAATCATATCTGGATTTTATATTTTTGGCTATCAAAATAAATAAAAACAAACAGGCTAATGTTTGGAGGTGAATACCTTTTATTTCAACGTGAATTACAGAGTTTTGTCAGAAATGTGCTAAAACTTAAAATCAGTTATGTTTGTTAAAGCCCATCCAATACTGGGAATTAAAGCTAAGTATTCAAGCGCCCCACTTTGGCGCTTTTATTAGTTTATAAAATATTTAAACTCAGTAGATGGTAGCTGTAACTATACAATGTAAACACTAAACATTGTGAAAGTAGCATAATAATAATCTCACAGGAAATGGAGGTTTCTTGAGGTATTGTTATTATTTTCTTTTAAACAGCACTTTAAAAATTGATTAATTTTTATGGAACTCAAAAATTAATAATTAAACTTAAAAATATCGATTTTGGAACTTGAATTTTCACACTAATTAAAATGAAAAGTTACCCTAAAACGTTGGCGATTTATTTTCTCAATTGGAAATTAGACATTTAAATATTTTTCCGTGTTCGCACAACAGATTATATACATCTCAAACTTCAAACAATATTATTCATATTTAGTTTGCCATAAGAGGGATCTGAAATCACAATGGTAAATGTTACGTAAATTTGATTAATAGTAATTATACTACGTGCATTTATGAAAGCAAATCTAAAAAAGGATACTTCTAAATGAAATATTAGAATATGAATGGACAAATTAACTAAAAAAAACGGTTATAATCGATCTACCAGTTAAAGGCTTAGTGCATAAAACATATATTCGAAACTTTTAAATAATTAATAGAAAATAAATGTTTTCAAGTTAAAAACTTAAATTTACTCGTTAAATAAACACTCAATATTTTAAGAAGTCTATGACTTTCGTGCTATTATGGAGTAGCATGAAAACTATTTTTCAAAAAAAAAAAATTCTATAATGTGAAATAGTTTTAATTAGGTGAAATATTAATTTCTCTGGAATGGAAATTAATACAAAAGATTATTTTATAATTTACTAAATGCATCACAAGATGACGCTATGGAGCGTAGAGTGAGAGTGCTTGAACTATTTTTGGGTCCTTTTTCGATCCTTCTCTGAACTCTTCAAGAGACAATTGGTTATCATTGTTCTGAAAAAATAATGATGTAATAATTTAAAAATTAGCTGATATTTCTTAAATATTTGTAATTTATAAAACTTCATTAAAACGTGATATATAAGGTAAAATAATTGTGGTGCATCAGAAATGTCACTTTTTTGAAATCAGTGGAGGGGCAGTGGCAACAGAAATTCCTTCGATGAACCAAACCTTCTTGAACTGATCAATTCCGCTCTCATTTGAGTTTACAGAATGTTTACTGGATAGAAATAGCCCTTAGGGAATACTTTTTTTCCGTTACTGATAAAACTTCTGGGTGAAAGTAAACATCATATCTACTATATACAGTGCTGACGAGGCCTTTCGCCAAATACCAAGATATTATGTAAGAAAAACACGTATTATGGTGTGTGATAGATAAGTTGGTAGAAAAAAATTTTCATCAACATATCAAAATTAGGCTAAAGAATTTTTACCAATATATTTATTTATTTTAACACCATACATTATTATTAATGTTTAATTAACCTGCTCATTAATCTGAAGAACTGGAGAACCAGCATGCTATTATCTTCTTGGTCTTCAAGTGTCCTATTATTTTTGTGCTCAACTGTATAATCAATTCTCTAGAAAATCCGATGTTTTCATGTTTTCGTAAAATGTTGAAAAAGAAGTGAACGCTGAACAATACGATTCTACTTGAGTTTAACTGACACGTCTGGTGATTAAGATTCGTTTCTAGCTTATTCGTTTCAAAATTGATTAAAATGTATACTTTTAATTTGATATATGTATCACCTAATATTTTTTCCTTATAAATATGAATTATTTTATTGTTAATAATAAAAGTGGTCAGCTTGAACAGCGTAAACTTCTCACCTTATCCAATTGTTCAAAGATTTTGTCAACTCTTTCCTTCGGTGTTTCCTCCTCTTCTTCAGCCTTGTCCTTGTTTCCCTGATAATAAATCATTACTTAGACATAATAAGACCTTTAGTTACTTAACGCTATATGAATAATAAATATTACAAACTTAATAGTTTCTAGCTAATGAAACGTTTTAATAGTTTCTAGCTAAGGAAACGTTTTAATAGTTTCTTGCTAAGGAAACGTTTATTGACATGCTGCTAGTAGTTTCTAACTAAGACAACGTTTTAACTTGCTCGTTGTTACGAGTTTCTAGTTGAGAAAAAGCCTTAATTGACAAATGCTTCTAGCTAATACAAAGGTTTATCTGACTTGATCCTCTAGCTTTTAACCAAAACAATGTTTTTACTAGCCCATTGTTACTAGTCTCTAGCTAATACAACGTTTTAACAGGCCCACTTTAGCTGATGCAACATTTTAACTAGCCCACTGTTACTAGTCTTTAGCTAATACAATGTTTTAACTAGCTCATTGTTACTAGTCTGTAACTAATATAACGTTTTAACTAACCCACTGTTACATGTCTGTAGCTAATACAACTTTTTAACTAGCTTACTGCTATTACTCTCTACTCTCTAGCAAATATAAAGTTTTAACTAGTTTACTATCACTAGTTTTTAGCTAATACAACGTCTTAAGTGGTCCACTGTGTGTAGTTTCTTGCTAATACAACAGTACAGATCGCAGGTTAGTAAGCTTATTGTTGCTGGTAGATTACAGGTTAATAATTTCGTTGTTTCTTACCAACATTTGGTAGATGGCGTCAACAATACTGTACATTTCTTCTCTCGTTATACAACCATCGTTGTCAACGTCGTAAAGCTTAAAGGCCCCTAACAAATTAAAAACCAGAATACCTTTTTTATTAAAAATAACTTTAAATGTGCTACTTCTTGCACACAGCATTTGTAGAAAACCCGAGTTAAAATTGTATATACATGCATACACATTTTGAATTGTGTGAATATGTTTTGTTTTGTTTTAGAATGTCCCACTTTCACCACTTTATTTAAAGAAACACTCGGATATTATGAACGTAAAACTAAAATATATGACATTATGATATCAAAGTTTGAACACTTATGTTGATACACACAAACAAAAGGTCTAGAGTGAAAATTACAGTTATCGTTATTCACGTACAAAAGGTCATGCTCAAGGACTAAATCCTTAGACAAAACTTTGTCTTCTAGCTATCCGCAGGATCACATCATCACTGAATTTTAATACTAATCCACGGCTAAAAACACTTATGACTTAATGGCTTTCTTTGGAATGACTAGCTCTATTACAACCATATTATCTTTATGAGTCTCTTTGTTATGATTGATTCTGTTTCAGTAATGATATCTTTACCAGTCTCTGTGTGATGACAAGATCTCTTCTAACAACGTTGTGTTTACTTTTTTTTTGTAATGACTTATTCTATTCCAACAAAAATATACTCTGAGGTCGCTATTTGATAACTAGATTATTTCAACAATATTTTTACTGGTTTCTTTGTGATCAATGATTCTATTTCAACAATGATATCCTTATTGGTTTCTTTGTGATCAATGATTCTATTTCAACAATGATATCTTTATTGGTCACTTTTTAATCAATGGTTCTTTTCCAACAATGATACCTTTATTGGTTTCTTTGTGATCACTGGTTATATTCCAAAAGTGTTATCTATATCACTCTCTAGGTGATGAATGATTCCATTTCAACAGTGATATATTTCCAGTGACTGCTTGCGTGCTAAAGAATAATTATTTATGATGAGTGGTCCTATTCCAGCAATGTTTTCTTTACTGTCTCTTTGTAATAGCTGATTCTAGTTCAAATAATGTATATCTTTAGGTTTATTTGTGATAAATGATCAGTTTATCCACCTGGATACTAGTCTCCTTCTCTCTTCACCCATCGAACGTTTAACCTAAAGTAATCTATCATTACAATATGAAATCTACTTACACACAAGCTTCTCGTCCAAACTTCCACGTGACGTCACAGAAAGTGCCCGGATAAACTCTTCGAATTCGATACTTCCATCCTGTCCAGAGAAACACCACTTTTGTTATCTAATTAGATATATTTGAATAACTTGTGTATGATGCTGCGTGAACAAAGGCGAGGAAGATTAGGTTCGTAAATACTAATCCTTAAACTAATTTATGAAACAATTACACAGTGTTATATGTAAATCTCTCTCTCTTTTACAAGTTGAGCTATTGTATAACTTGAATATCATTATCATTTTGAAAACAAATGGTTAAAATGTGAAATAGCGTTTAATGAAGCGTCATTGTTTAGGCAAGTTTTGAAGCGCCCTCTATTTGCGAATATAGAAATTCACATTGCAAAAAGATAATATAAATATTTTCAAAATTCTGTTCAGCATGTTTTGTGAATCTTTCGCACAGAGTTAAGTCAAATTGTTTTCCATTCAATGTTTTTATATTTTTATGTTATTCATTTTTTGTTTTGCAATTACATTAGTAATTATACCATCGTTTTTATAAAGATAGACAATGGTATTATTTTTACAGAATAAAACCGCATTGATAGCGGATGGATACATTAAACTCATGATATTATGATGTTTGATAATTATTTTTACGAACAGATGACGCTACTAAACTGAAATAAAAATTTACTCATATTTGACAATGGGTTTATGAAAAGGTAATGATAATAACCGTACTCTTCATTTCTAAACGAATAAGGCAAAATAGACTGTTGAATCTGCCTGTGAATGGAATAACTTGTGATGAATATCCGTCCGTTGAAAATGACGGCCTTTTACTGAACTGGCTGTTTAATCGGCTTTCTTTCTTCCCCAATTTACTTCTTTAGGCATTTAGTGAACACTCTTTGTGACCTACGCATAAAAAAGACACTTCTCGAAAGACGAAAGCTCAAATATAAAGATATGAACCATAAGTTCTCAAACGGTTTCTTATTAAACAGAGTTAAGTAATGACGAAAATGTTTGCCATTGATTTCGCACAGAAACCCTGTGCGCATGTACTAGAATACCTGAGCTAGCGCTGAAATTGTGGAATAAAATTGGTTAGATTTGTAGGTTCTGAAATTATTTCTAAATATGGTATATTTCTCTCTGTATTGCGTCATAATATATATATATTTATAGAATAATCATTTCCCTTACCTTGTTTTCATCAAAAACTCCAAAAACTAAAGACGCGAACTTAGCGGGATCACCTTGAGGGAAAAACTGTTTGTAGATGCGTTGAAAACCCTGTCATAAATTAAAACATGTGGGAAAAATAGGCTTATTAAAAAAAGTTATGAATTAAAATGAGTGAAAAAATAGGCTTACCAAAAATATTTTCATAAATTAAAACAGATAAGGAAGTAGCCTTACCAAAATAGTCGTGTGAAAACAGACTAACCAAAAAAGTCACAAATTAAAACATGTTCAAAAAGGCTTAACAAAAATGTTATGAATTAAAACATGTGAAAAACTAGGCTTAACAAAAAACACTGTCATTAATTAAAACGTGTGAAAAACCTAAAAGAGTCATGAATTAAAGCAGTTATAAAAACAGATTTATCATATAAGGCATTAATTAAAACAAAAAGTAGTTTCCAAAAAACCTTGTTAAGAACTTAAAAAGTTAAGAGTAGGTGACAATTCTGGACTATAACTTACTTACCTATTCCATAAGGTGTCCATTGAGAAAAACTGGAAAATCAAGCTACCTGTTCTATAAGGTGCCCATAGAGACAGTTCTGGAAAAGTTGTCTTTATTATCAACTTACCTGTTCATAAAATCTCAAATGGGGCAGTTCTGGACAATCAACTTACTTGTACTATAAAGTGCCTATAGAGACAACTCTGGAGAAATTGCATGGATCATTAACTTATTTGTTCTGTAAGGGGTCCATTGGGACAACTCTAGAAGATCAATCTATTTGTTCCGTAAGGTGCCTATAGAGAAAGTACTGAAGACGTTGTCTGTACTGTCAACTTACTTTTCCCTAAAATGTTCATTGGGATAGTCCTGTACTAGCAACCTACCTATTCAACAAGATGGCCATAGGGGCAGTTCTGGAGAATTGGTTTGGCTTATCAACTTATCTGTTCCGTAAGGTGCCCATAGAGACAATCCTTGAGATTTGGTCTGGCTTATCAACTTACCTGTTCTGTAAGGTGTCCATAGAGATAATCCTGAGAAAATGGTCTGGCTTATCAACTTACCTGTTCTGTAAGGTGTCCATTGGGACAATCCTGGAGAATTGGTTTGGCTTATCAACTTACCTGTTTTGTAAGGTGTCCATAGAGATAATCCTGGGAAAATGGTCTGGCTTATCAACTTACCTGTTCTGTAAAGTGTCCATAGAGATAATCCTGGGAAAAATGGTCTGGCTTATCAACTTACCTGTTCTGTAAGGTGTCCATTGGGACAATCCTGGAGAATTGGTCTGGCTTATCAACTTACCTGTTCTGTAAGGTGTCCATTGGGACAATCCTTGAGAAATCCTTTATACCTGAAAAATTGCGTTACAAAAATCGCACATGAACTTGAAAACAAGCATTTTATTTGTAAGTAAAACATTTAAATTATTTTTACATTCGATCACTGCATCATTTTTAAATCAACGCTAAAAATTAAACTGATTTTGATACAGTTTCCGAAATGGTTTTTAAAGTTGACCTCTTGCGACGAGAATTGATTACTATTTTCAATGTAAACTTGACCATAAACTTAGACATTTCAGTACAAACAATGACCTGGGATATTTGAATAAAATCAATAACAAAGTAAATAAGATGAGCTGTAAGAAATGTTTTAGTAAAGGATACAATGGATGAACTTCAAGATGAAATTGATTAGATTTGAATCACCATCTTCATGATCCAAGACAACAACAGATTTTGCTTTTGATGAAGAAGAAGAAGCTTTCATGTTTTCACTTTGAGTATTCTTTAATTACTTGGAAATTGTCTCTGCTGTCTCTCTTCATTGATAACTTACTTTCAACGATAACATCATGTTCACATATGCATCTACTGCATTCATTTTTCTACGCTTTAAAACAGGAAACATCACAGAAAAATACAAACTGCAGAGTTTTGGCCAGAAAATGAAAAATGTTGGTCACAGGAGGAGCAAAAAATTTTGAATAATTGAAAAAAAATAATTGATGTTTCAAATCCACATAATGGAAGCCGTTTGTGGGGCGAACTTAGAGTTAAAAAAACATGGCTTCAAATGCATAGAACAATGTTTGTTAGCCCTAGGTGTTATTCTAGTTACTCAACAGTATACTGTTACGACAGCGGTAGTCACGTGACGCTGGTAACACGTCATGATATTCTAGAAGATTCACGAAGAA
The DNA here is from genome assembly GCF_000517525.1 of Limulus polyphemus. NCBI lineage: Eukaryota > Metazoa > Arthropoda > Merostomata > Xiphosura > Limulidae > Limulus > Limulus polyphemus. The sequence continues at coordinate 32,371 of NW_013666840.1, read as the reverse complement.
ACGAGATGTACGCTTTTTGTATATATAAGACCAGTAAGAAGTGACGGGAACAAAGTAGTTGAATTGCAGACAGAGATAGAGACGGACAATTGAGTCAAGCGCGTGAATCGTTCAAATACACTTAATTTCCACAGTCACGCTATAACTTAAACAAACGCTATAATTCACAAGCAAAGTTGTATTGAGAAAGAATAAACTAATTTTATTCAAGAAAAGTCTTGTATCGCTAAAGTTTCTTTGGAAAGAATTTTTACGGAAAATTAACTAACGACCAGAGACGTACCAATATACATACATATATATATATATATCTTGTTAGAATCTTATATATGTAGATGGATAATCAATCCATACAGTTTACAAGTCATATGCTGTTCATGCTCGGCAAGCTATGGTGGACAAAAAATGATTAAGATTTACCTTTAGATATAGAATTCCTTCTTCATATGTCAGCAGCCAGTAAGGCTCAATTGAACTGTTTCGAAATTTGTTCTAATCACTTATACAACGTTGTAAATAAAAAGTATACATGTTAATTATGAAGTGGAATAAGGGAGACTTATACGTTGTAAGAGCGTCAGTGGTTGTTAATGAGATTATAAATCTATACAACCAGTGAAAACAGATTGAAACAGGTATGAGTTCCAGTGGCGTAGCAAGACGGGGCAAGGGGGCAGTCGCTCCCGGGCGCAGGTTTGAAGGGGCGCAAAATTTCCTCTGGCCTATAATGCCTATTATTTAATAATTATGCCCTTCCCTAGGATATAGCGCAACTGCCCTACGTTAAGTAAGTACGACACAGTGTTGCGTTATTTGTGTGTATTACGCTTGCAGTTTTAACTTTTAAAAGCCGACCACTGAAATACAGTGAGACCGAATTGACGTACAGAAGTAAATTACACTATTCCATCATTCATCTGTAGATAAAATACAAGTCCTAGAGTACAACGTACAAGTAAGTGTATGTTCAACAAAAAGAAAATACGAGATTGATGTAACATATTAACTGGTGTGCAAGATTGTCAATATATGCAACAGGCAAGATCTAGATCTAGTAAACATTATAGGGCTAATGTGGTGCTTTGTAATTGTATTGGCTGATTGTAAATCATGTCTTATACCATCTAATTGTTAAAGTTGGAGGACATGAATTTCAACATAAAGAAGGTCCATTTGATGCCAAAGATGGGCGTTCTATGACTGCATTTTGGTTCAAACGATGTCTTCTGAATGGACAAGAAGTCAATCGTTCCTAGTTGGTGTATTCACCTCTACATAAAACAGCATACTGCTTTTGTTGTCTTCTTTTTTCATCTACATGTATGACATCCTATAGTCGGTCTGCTTTCGAAACACAGGGTGGATTCTCTAAGTGGAAAAAAATTGAAAAGTTAAATGCCCATGAAAGTAGTGACAGTTATCATGAGTCATTTGCTGCTTGGAAAGAAACTGAGCGCCGAATTCGTCTTCAAAGTGGCATTGATGAAGAGCTGCAAAAGCAAATTCAGCAAGAAAAATTAAATGGAGAGATGTACT
>NW_013666840.1:8410-29905 GCF_000517525.1 Limulus polyphemus | reverse complement strand
CCTCTTTCATGTATAAGAAACGTGTTTGTATCTAACTGTATCACACCAAAGCAGACTTATCTATAAAACCTAATATTGTTATAAAATGTGGGTCGACTTTAATGCTAGAATGTGGGGTTAGATTTCCTGCAGTAAACACAGCAGATAGCCTAATGTGGCTTCACACAAAAAAAACAAAGACCTCTATACAAGTCCTGGTATTGTTGTGTAAAAAATAGAAAACCTTTTATAAAACCTGACTTTGTAATAATTCTAATATAAAAGTAGATTTGATTCTAATAAATCTCCCTTGGCTAGCATAAATATATTTTTGGGGGGGAGATGCCTCCGTTATAAAACAAAATAAGTTAGTAAGCCTTTTTTTATCCATGAGTAGTTATAATTTCTAAAAAGTTTGAACTAGTCATTAGTCAGCCATGAGAAAGTCACAATTATTAAGTCAATACGTCGCTTCACCCTTTTATTGCGCTAGTCTCATGTAGGCTTAAGTTTTGATTACTAAGTAACTTTCTAAGTCAGTTATTTTTTGTTTTTTCGTTCAACGTGAATAAATATCTTTGGAGAATTTTGGTTCAAATTTCGGTCGATTTTAAGAAGTTATTGTAAAAAGGGTGAAACCATTGTTCGTGGATTTGTACGTAAGTCTTTATCAGAAAAGTTATGTTCAAATTTTTCATTGAAAAACAAAATCAGGGACTTACCACTGTTTTATCTCCTTTTCGGAAACTAGAAAAGATATGAAAACGTCATTAGGTTCTGGATAATCCATTCACAGGGAAAAATTTTGTGACTGTAAAATCAATTTACAACTTGGATAAATTAATATAAATTAAAAGTTAAAAATTTGAAATATTTCTTTAGTTAAAAGTTCCCTTCTAGCTCCACATTGGTTCCCAACCTGTTTTACTTTTGAAAAACACTAAAAAAAGCAATAAACCCTCAATTTTAAAATTGACAGACTAGGTGAGTTACCAACATGTTACACTAACAAGCACTCAACATTCGTGTATTCTGACTTACTCTTGAATTATTATTTTTTTTATCTATTTTAAAATATAAACCACTCTTAAGTTTTAGTTAACAAATTATATGCGTCAGGAGTATACCCCTTACTGAAAGGTCTGACTGAGGGGAGCAGAATAAAAAGGTTGTGAACCACGTGTCTACAATAGTACGCTGAGAGTCTAGAGATCATTTTATGCCAGACCAAGTTAAAGTTTAGAGAGCGAATAAAAACTTCCTGCAAGTTACTTCGAAGATTTAATACTATATATATGTGATGGAAGTAGAAAAGCGTTAGCAACGTTACATCATATGAAAGGTGTTTAAACGTTGTATAATAAGTTGTCAGAAGAACAATTCTCTCAAAACATCATTTGATTACTTTAGCGGTATCAGCACTCTGAAGAAAAACCTACTAAAGGAAGAGAACAATCAAACAAAAAATTTGAACCTTTAAAATTCCTTCTGTCTTTAGGAATTTACACGTTGCGGAAACTGGAAGATATTTAGAATTAATATTAAAATAATTTCGAAATGTAGTCTTACTAATGAAGACCAATAATTCGGTCATAGTTTACTGTCCACTTAACTGGAAAAACTGTAAGGTCAAGATTTAACTAAAAGCCTGTCAATCCTTTTCTCCGACCATTCAGATCTCCAATTAAACTTTTCAAACAATAATCATCCATTACTCAACAAAACCTCTGTTTTCCAAAATAGCTCCAACAGTTCTTGTCAAAAGTCACAACTCTACTCAAATTAAATTACAATCTTCTGTGGTCTTTAAATTTACCTTTTACATTTAAACCTCTTTAGCTGTCCAGACCAACAAGCCCAAATTATCATCCAAACCGATCTAATAGCAATCCAAACTTTTTTACTCCTTTCTTCCCTGTAACTGCTACACAGACAGTAACTTTTTCAATATACCAACAAACCCAAATTATCATACAAACCGATCTAATAGCAATCCAAACTTTTTCCTCCTTTCTTCCCTGTTACTGCTACACAGACGGTAACTTTTCCAATATACCAACAAACCCAAGTTATCATCCCATGCACTAAAGCGATACAAACTTTTCTTCCTCATTTCTTATTTGTAATGTGTATAACAATATAATAAACGTGTAGATTATTATTTGTAATGTGTATAATAATATAATAAACTTGTAGATTCTTATTTGTAATGTGTATAACAATATAGTAAACTTGTAGATTCTTATTTGTAATGTGTATAATAATATAATAAACTTGTAGATTCTTATTTGTAATGTGTATAACAATATAATAAACTTGTAGATTCTTATTTGTAATGTGTATAACAATATAATAAACTTGTAGATTCTTATTTGTAATGTGTTTCTGTGAAGAAAGAATTTCACACGATGTTTGTTATAATTTCGAGCTCAAGCCTTAGCATTCTTATCAAAGAATATAGAACGCAACATGCCGTGTTTTTAACCTGGTTTTCAAGTAAACGTGGAGTTTTTGAGTGGATTCTGTCGTTTCTCACCAGGGGTTTCCATTTTGAACATTACCTCAATCGTAGCTTGTTTTACCGCCTGAGATCCACAACTTGTACACAAAACTGTTCCTTGGAAGGGCGGGTGTTTCACGCAGCGAATGAATAAATGCTCCCCATGGGTCTATCACGTGCTAAAACGTTTCCATATCCAACAGAGGTAAAGAGTAAAACACGTGCCACTTGTAGAACTTTCAATAACACAACATGATATATGTATGTATAATACAAGACTTTTGACCGGTTTCAGGACCTGTAAGACTCTTGGCCGGTTTCAGGACCTGTAAGACCCTTGACCGGTTTCAGGGCTTGTAAGATATTATTCAGCATTCTGATAACTTATGTAGTAGAAACTAAATAAAAGCTGTTAAAAGGAAAACATATAAAAAATAAAGACCGATACACCATACACACACTGACCTGAAGACGAAAGGCGAAAGACTTTCGAAACGTCGTCCTCTACACTTGTATTTCTACAACAGTCCATTCAACTAAGTTTCATTAAAAAGTGTAAAATCTTAGCAGTTTCATTCTTTAAAGTTTGATACATTCATCCGTGTGAATAGGAAGGAAAATCAAATTGGTATATAACCTCTATATATATTCAGATTTGGATGTGTAAATATATATATAGAAATACACTCAAATCAAAATAAATATGGAAGGACAGCTGGTAAGATTACAAAAGTACCAGTACAAGCATGGGTAAGATTATAAGTGTACGAGTACAAGCATGAGTAAGATTATAAGTGTACGAGTACAAGCATGGGTAAGAATACAAAAGTACGAATACAAACAGGCCCGGCATGGCCAGGTGGTTAGAGCGCTCGACTCGCAATCTGCGGGTCGCGGGTTCGAATCCCCGTAACACCAAAAAGGCTCGACCTTTTAGCCGTGGGGGCTTTCACCAACGAATAGTGGGATTGACCGTCACATTATAACGAGTAGTCCAAGAATTGGCGGTGGGTGGTGATGACTAGCTGCCTTCCCTCTAGTCTTACACTGCTAAATTAGGGACGGCTAGCGCAGATAGCCCTCGTGTAGCTTTGCGCGAAATTCAAAAACAAACAAACACAAACATGGGCAAGATTACAAATGTACGAGGAGAACGCGTTTAAGCGCGAACATAAGGAACTACAAGCAATCTGGCAAGTTGGCTGAAATGAAGGAAGTAGATATCACAGAAACAAAGGAGTTCTAGCAGGCTCGTGTCATCTTGCAAGTGATATGGAATACATGTAAGTGCATTTATGGAAGCCACCTTAGCTGTTATCTGATATGTCAAGCAAGAGATGGAACTCTTATCTTTACCACGAAGCTTACTCAGCGGTTCGGGAGACATAAAATACTCCAAATCACAAACCTCCCTTTAATAGCTACCAATACGTGTCATACCACGCTACAGATAACGTTAGTGTGTTAACAACTGGTTATATTCCGTTCCAAAACATGTTTCTTCGGGAGAAAAAAAAAAATGTCACCTTTCATTGTTTTTATACATGTGATTGATTTTGTAAACATGATGTTCCTCGTTATCAAGTTTCTATATGTTTGTTTTAGTCTTTTCCAACGTCCTTTATATATACATTAAATACTGATACCACTTTCCATACGTTTCTTAACCCTCATCCAGACACTAGACTTATCCACATGTTCTTAAATTAAGTACCTGATCCTGTCACTAGACTTATCCACATGTTCTTAAATTAAGTACCTGATCCAGACACTAGACTTATCCACATGTTCTTAAATTAAATACCTGATCCTGTCACTAGACTTATCCACATGTTCTTAAATTAAGTACCTGATCCTGACACTAGACTTATCCACATGTTCTTAAATTAAGTACCTGATCCAGACACTAGACTTATCCACATGTTCTTAAATTAAGTACCTGATCCAGACACTAGACTTATCCACATGTTCTTAAATTAAGTACCTGATCCAGACAATAGACTTATCCACATGTTCTTAAATTAAATACCTGATCCAGACAATAGACTTATCCACATGTTCTTAAATTAAGTACCTGATCCAGACACTAGACTTATCCACATGTTCTTAAATTAAATACCTGATCCAGACACTAGACTTATCCACATGTTCTTAAATAAAGTACCTGATCCTGACACTAGACTTAAATAAAAACCTTATCAAATCACTATAACTACCCATGTGCTATTGAAATAAGAACCTTATCAAGTCACTATAACTACCCACGTGCTATTGAAATAAGAACCTTATCAAGTCACTATAATACCCACGTGCTATTGAAATAAGAACCTTATCAACTCACTATAACTACCCACGTGCTATTGAAATAAGAACCTTATCAAGTCACTATAACTACCCACGTGGCTATTGAAATAAGAACCTTATCAAGTCACTATAACTACCCACGTGCTATTGAAATAAGAACCTTATCAAGTCGCTATAACTACCCACGTGCTATTGAAATAAGAACCTTATCAACTCACTAAAATGACCCACGTGCTATTGAAATAAGAACCTTATCAACTCACTAAAATGACCCACGTGCTATTGAAATAAGAACCTTATCAACTCACTAAACTTATCCACGTGCTATTGAAATAAGAACCTTATCAAGTCGCTATAACTACCCACGTGCTATTGAAATAAGAACCTTATCAAGTCGCTATAACTACCCACGTGCTATTGAAATAAGAACCTTATCGACTCACTAAACTTATCCACGTAGTATTAAAGTAAACTGAAGGTTTTATAAGATACAGATCTTACTAGACATTAATTTTTTTATTTGTTGAATTTCGCACAAAGTTTCTCCAGGGCTATTAGCGTTAGCCGTCCCTAATTTAGAAGTGATAGACTAGAGGAAAGGCAGCTACTCAAAACCACCCATCGGGCTACTCTAATCGAAGAGTGAGACTTACCGTTACGTTATAAAGCTTCCACGGCTGAAAAGTCGAGCATGTTCAGTGATGGGATTCGAACCCGTGACTTTCAGATTACAAGCCAATTGCCTTAACCACGAGGTCTTGCCAGATCTCAGCACTTAAGAAGCATAATATACGAATAAGATTATAAAATATTAATTTCTTATATTTATGTTTGCGTTTATTAGAATACCGTTACTCAAGACGTTGTTTTAGACACCAGTCTTTTGTTTATCAATAACGAACATATCTGAGCTAAAACATAAACAAATTTTGTCTTTTCATAGACTCGTGCTTGATATTAGAAATTTCATCCATCAGATTTTCCAAACCAATATAGTGAAACCTTAGTACAGGTTAGCATGGATGTTATCATCAGACCAACAGAAGACGTTTCAGTGTCTCTGCTGGAATGTAGTTTGATCATTTTTTTATTCTTTTTGAGACATCATCCATGTCGCCACGACTCATCACAATACAACAGATATCTGAACGTTATTTCTATTTCAATAATTGATAGCACAATAATCACCTAGCAACACGGAGAAACAGGTGAGCATTTCAGATCATCATCCCCTCAGTAAAGGGAGTGTTTCTACAATCATTATTATTTTTTATGTTAAGAAAGCCTCTGGTTGTTACAGGTAGAACGTCATAACCCCAATACTTCATTACTCTAGGTTGTCTTACAGATTAAAGCATTTATTTACACACAAACACTGCCCTCGAGAATAGACATAACAATACAATTACTCGATAAACTTACTGACAACAAAGATCACGTGACTAAGACTCTATGAAGCTGTAATATTCTAGTTTCTGTGAAAATATTTGAAAAGTTGATTTTCTGCCGTACCTGTCAGAGTACGCTTTACACCTTGTATCTTCTAAAGAGACTTTATAGGGTTTTTTTTTTACGAAATTTGTGTGGGTAACTGACATTGTAGCGTATATGTCCAACGTGTTTATGATCACTGGCTTAAAATAAATTTTTGTTTATGTATTTTTAACACATGGGAGAGAGCGAGAATGTTTTCAAATATTCTCAAGTGAGTGGGGAAAATCTTAAAGATTTTCTTACTACTAACTTGTTCACGTAAAATCTGTTAGTCTCTAAAGATATTCTTACTACTAACTTGTTCACGTAAAAATCTGTTAGTCTCTAAAGATATTCTTACTACTAACTTGTTCACGTAAAATCTGTTAGTCTCTAAAGATATTCTTACTACTAACTTGTTCACGTAAAAATCTGTTAGTCTCTAACTAGTGTTAAAGGTTTTGATACTGTACAACATTTTCAAACTGACAATCATCCAACTACGTTGTAATGTAATTTGTTTTACTTTTTCGCGAACCTTCTCTTGCCTCTCAAGATAAATTCTGCTTCCCCCTGGGGAGTTCCTCCAGTTTGAGAACCGTTGTTTTATATAAGGCAAATGCGTTACAGTTATGATTAGAAACCACTATGCACAACAGACAATTAGCTTTGTTTGACATCGGTATTTACAATTAGCTTTGTTTGGTATTATAACTGATTTCCTAAGTTTTTCCCAATGCTCCGACTTACCGTAAAATCTTCCAAAACACATTACTGTCCAATTAATCACATTTACCACATCGATACCTTCTACAGAAACACATGTCTTAAAAACGTTTTATAGATGTAAGTGAATACGGGGAGTGTAATTAATGTAAGGTCGAATATAGAGGTCAGAAATAAACACTTTGTACCAATCTTCGGTGACGTCATACTTCCATGGTGACATCATGTTTCAGTAGAGAAGGTTTAATGTTAAGTTCCAAACGTAACTCTTTATGTTCACTGTTCAGTTGCAGTTGTAACATAAGATTTTGTGAAGATACTAATGACAATCAGTTTCACGAAGATGTTCACATTTCTGGTTATAGCCAAGTAATATTTGTATCAGCTGATAATTCAGGTTATAATCTAGTCATATTTCAATCTTTTGATAATTTCGGTTATAATGCAGTCATATCTCTTGTGATATATGTGTGTGTGTGTGAAAGAGAGAGAAATTCAAATTTCAAAGTCCGTTTTCGTTTTTTTTTTTTTCTGAACTTTGAAAGTACAAGACGTAATATAACAAAACCAAAACCTAGGAAACACGCTGAACAAGTCGTGCTAACACTTACAACACACACTTAAAGTGTTTCTTGACTGAACTCCACTTTACGACACAAGATAAACCCGAGTCTAAATCAAATTGCTTTTCACGTCACGTGAATAAACTGTTTAATTTCTCAGGAGAAAAGCGCTGTCTAACTACGCGTGGAAGAAATTCACAAACACACATAGAACAAAAACAAATGGCTGGAAGTAATTTCTAAAAGTGATAATTGTATTGAGAAAAAGTCGTGTTGCAAAAACTCAAAAATAACTACTCGCACTTAATGAAATAGTCCTCGTCATGAAGATGTGACAGCGCTACTACGGTGTAAATCGATCGCTATGCACGGTAGACTGGATTTTACTCTAAAGAATACATAACGAAATTAAAACTGGTTTACAGTTTCCGAAATTCCTTCTTAATCAAAATAAGAACGTTATTTATTCATAGTAAATGTATAGCACCTGGAAGAAGGATAAAAAAGCGACATCTCCTTATACTGGTTGATTAAATAATTCCAAGCCAAAGAAAACTAGCATAGCATACAAACAGGTGGAAAGAATTCAACCAATACATTCTAGAAGAGAAGTACCTGAAGAAGTAGCGGGGGGGAGGGGGTTACAAGTTAGAGAGAAAGTTGAATGAGAAGCTTTGTGCTTAATTGGGTGATTTAGTACATTAACTAAACTTTGAAGAATTTTTTTTTCTTTATTTTAACAATAGCATATATATATATATATCTAAGCATTGTAGTTTGAAACCCACTTTTTTAGAAAATAAACCCTGGATACGGCTTAAATGGGTAGTCAAAAAACTTTATTACGAATGCGCAACGTTTAAACAAGCTTATGTCATCATCACCTCTGATTACGTGTCCAAATGAAAAATTTAAAGGTAGCTACGAATGAAAGTTGTGACCACGTGTCCAACTGAGAAACTTCTCGTCGGGAAAAAAAACTTCCTTTGACGAGTTTGTTTCTGTCTAAGAAAGAATTCTGAAATTTCTTGACTTTGCACCATTAAAAGTTACTCGGTTTAAAGCATTTATCAGAACTCTGAAACACACCTGATAAAACTGTTAGACATTACGTAATGATCTTTGTTTTCAGTCTTAGTCTTTACATTTGCAAAATAACGCAGGAAATCATATAATAGGCATGTTGACTGTGTGAGAACAAAATTCATTTTTTAGAAAAATTAGTGCTAGATTTGAACTGATTTTATTTCTTAGCTCTAACGCTTTAGTTAACAAGATTATATAAATCAATTACTGGTGTTTCACACGCTTAGAAATCTGATCACATACAACTGATTCTCAGTTCCCACGACGTTACCCCTTAGAAACCTGATCACATACAACTGAGTCTCAGTTCCCACGACGTTACCCCTTAGAAAACCTGATCACATACAACTGAGCCTCAGTTCCCACGACGTTACCCCTTAGAAACCTGATCACATACAACTGAGTCTCAGTCCCGCACGACGTTGCGTAAAAATTCATATGGTATTCAACGTAACTGATGGTTCCGGGGGGGGGGGGGTGATTTATTTTAAAAGCACAACATTGAAGTACATGATATAAACTGGGATTTATAGAAATATATCGATTAATATAACTACGTTGCTTTGCTCTAGGGGTAGAGCACACAATCTAGATGACGTATTTGGTTAATTCTTTCAAGAATTCAAAGAGCCTTGTTGGAGGAAATGAGAGCAGAATTCGTTTTACCAAGCAGAATATAATATATATAATAAGTAACCATATATTTACCACCACGTAAGTTATCACAACCCACAGGTCTTCTATCACTCATGGCTCACACCCACAGGTCTTCTATCACTCAGGGCTCAAACCCACAGGTCTTCTATCACTCATGGCTCACAACCCACAAGTCTTCTATCACTCATGACTCACAACCCACAAGTCTTCTATCACTCATGGCTCCCAACCCACAAGTCTTCTATCACTCATGGCTCCCAACCCACAAGTCTTCTATCACTCATGGCTCCCAACCCACAAGTCTTCTATCACTCAGGGCTCAAACCCACAGGTCTTCTATTACTCATGGCTCACAACCCACAGGTCTTATATCACTCAGGGCTCAAACCCACAAGTCTTCTATCACTCATGGCTCACAACCCACAAGTCTTCTATCACTCAGGGCTCAAACCCACAGGTCTTCTATCACTCATGACTCACAACCCACAGGTCTTCTATCACTCATGGCTCACAACCCACAAGTCTTATACCACTCATGGCTCACAACCCACAGGTCTTCTATCACTCATGGCTCACAACCCACAGGTCTTCTATCACTCATGGCTCACAACCCACAAGTCTTCTATCACTCAGGGCTCAAACCCACAGGTCTTCTATCACTCAGGACTCACAACCCACAGGGCTAATACCACTCAAGGGCTCACAATCCATAGGTTATCCACCACTCAGGGATGCTAAAAAAACCGTGTTTACTAACACAAGATTCTGAAGCCACGGGTCTACGTGTAGTAAAGTAAATAGGCTCGATACTCATACTCAAAGACACCAAAGTAATATCTCAGTGTAAAAGTATGCCAGTTTATAATAGAAGAGATAAATAAATCGTTGTTTTTGTTAAGCGATAAAAATTTGAGAAAGAAATTCAAATCAGCTCAGTCAGGTGTGCTTCTTCTATTTATAACCTAATATGTACTGGTTGTCCCTAAAATGTGAACGCAGATACTAAGAAGTAACTTTGCATAATGTAAAAACTTCTACACACTATTGAAGCTCCGGTATACTCACAATAGGTGTCCTTAACAAGTCTTGTAACAAAGTCACTTCCAAGCTTACTCTGTGTCTTCCCCATGGACTTCTGAAAATATTAAAACTAATGCACAAAATCGACGTTTCTGTTTTCTATAGTTTCACCTGCGACAAAGCATCATCAAATCAAGATGGGATCAGGTCCTGGAAACGTCAGTATGTAGGTCTACACGAGCATAAGTATCATCCCACCTGCACAACGATGAACCCTAGCAGACCACATTTTGTACAGCGACACCTGCAGGAGAAAATTAGCAACCTCAGCATAACCAACGTTATCGGTAGCAGCATGTGCTGAATATAAGTGAATCGATTTTGCGTGTGGCAGGAAAGCAACAGATATTCATATATTAATTTAAAATGATCCAACATATTTAAAACAATACCTTATAATAGATAAGCTTGGGCAAACTTGAATAAAGTGATAAAATCAAACAAACATTCCGAACTGTTTACTCTGACGTTATAGTTCGTTGTGGATGAAGATAAGGTGTGGAGTAACGCTTAATTCATTATATGTTCTTGTTTATTATTATTTTATTACTTAAAAAAGTAATTAGCAAAAATGTTTGGCTAGAATAATGTGTTCTCTGTTAATATTTGGTTATAATAATGTTCTATGTTAATGTTTGGTTAGAATAATGTGTTCTATGTTTATGTTTGGTTAGAATAATGTGTTCTCTGTTAATATTTGGTTATAATAATGTTCTCTGTTAATGTTTGGTTATAATAATATGTTCTATGTTTATGTTTGGTTAGAATAATGTGTTCTCTGTTAATATTTGGTTATAATAATGTTCTATGTTAATGTTTGGTTAGAATAATATGTTCTATGTTTATGTTTGGTTAGAATAATGTTCTCTATTTCCTCTGATTATGCTTGATTAGAATAATATGTTCTCTCTTTATGTTTGGTTATAATAATATGTTCTCTGTTTATGTTTGGTTATAATAATATGTTCTCTGTTTATGTTTTGTTAGAACAATGTGTTCTCTGTTTATGTTTGGTTAGAATAATGTGTTCTCTGTTTATGTTTGGTTGGAATAATGTGTTCTCTGTTTATGTTTGGTTAGAATAATGCGACATTATTAAGCAACATTCTGATGACATAAATGTTACCCCCAGTGGCACAACTGTAAGACTACGGACTTATAACACCAGAAACCGGGTTTCACTATTAAGCAACATTCTGATGATATAAATGTTACCCCCAGTGGCACAACTGTAAGACTACGGGCTTATAACACCAGAAACCGGGTTTCACTATTAAGCAACATTCTGATGATATAACTGTTACCCCCAATGGCACAGCGGTAAGGCTGCGGACTTATAACACTAGAAACTGGGTTTTACTATCCGTAGCGGGTACGGCACAGATAGCCTATTGTATTGCTTTGTGCTTAAGTACAAACAAAGATACAGCTGTTATATTACATTCTGATAATACAGCTATTAAGAAGTATTCTAATGACACAACTCTCAAACTTCATATAAACAGAAAAGAAACGAAACGCGTATAAAGTTAGTTTTCCATGGAATTCTCTCGATATTTTAAACCTCATTTCCATGCGTGAAATTCCATAAAAATATTTTAGTTACACTACGCCATCTAGTGATTTAAAGGTAAAACATTAATCATTTTGTGATGATTTGTTGTGGCTGACTTCTCTGAGTTTATTTAGCTGATAATATTAAGCTTTGCATTGAAAGAAACCCCGATTTTGTCCTATTGTAAGTCATTAAAAACTTATTACAACTCTAGTTGGTGTGTTTTTGTTTGATGTTACGAAATATCTGTCATAGCCCCATCAATGGCGCAGCCTCCTAATCCTTCCCATTTCTTCTTCTATGAACAAATATTTTCGATCACTTTTTTCTATGTTAGATTGCTCTAGAAGTTGGGAAAATATTCAGATTCAGAACATCGTTAAGTTGTTTGAAAGCTACACAAGGGAAGTCCCCCCCCCCTCTCAAGGATGTTCAGGGGTAAGAAGCCCTCTTCATCCACCAAGGAAATTATACAAGAAAAACTAGAGTTTGGGGAAAATAGGAATAGTGTGAGCTGAAGAGAAGATGAACAACGAGTAGTCTTCCAATGGGATCGAAATAAATCTCTTGGTAGGAGCCCTTTTCAAGGCTTACAGGGATTTTTGTTGAACTTCCAATAGGATCAAACTAAATCTCTTGGTAGGAGCTCTTTTCAAGGCTTACAGGGATTTTTGTTGAACTTCCAATAGGATCGAACTAAATCTCTTGGTAGGAGCCCTTTTCAAGGCTTAAAGGGATTTGTGTTGAACTTCCAATAGGATCGAACTAAATTTCTTGGTAGGAACTCTTTTCAAGGCTTAAAGGGATTTTGTTGAACTTCCAATAGGATCGAACTAAATTTCTTGGTAGGAACTCTTTTCAAGGCTTAAAGGGATTTTGTTGAACTTCCAATAGGATCGAACTAAATCTCTTGGCAGGAGCTCTCTTCAGGTCTTACAGGTTTTTTTTTGTTGAACTTCCAATGGGATCGAACTAAATCTCTTGGCAGGAGCCCTTTTCAAGGTTTACGGGTTTTTTGTTTAAAATTTAATTTGTTATGTGATTGCTACTAGATGGGAATGTTTATTAATGTTGTTTTTTTTACTGTATTTTGATACTTGATTGTAACTCATTTTCCAGGAAGTTTTAGAATGTTCGCAACTTCAACTTTATCTGACAGTTTAACCTTGTGATGTCATAGCTCTGGTAGTAGGAATCTAAGCGTCAGCATTGTTAAGGAAAACTGCTTTAGTAACCACTTAAAACAATGTTAACAATGTATGTTTATATTCAAAGTTGTAGAGATCCATTTGAATCCAGACGACTGCACTCAATACACGAGTAAGTGTTTTTTAAATAATATTTATATATATGGTAAATTGTTATTTTATTTTCAACAAATTTTAGACTATAAAGCACGGAAACTATCCACCAATGGCAAGATCAGTGCGGTCCTGTAATCCAATTGCCTCTTCTCCCCACCCCTTCACTTTTACATCAGAAAATATATGACCATTATCTTCTCCTGATTTTTAAATTCTAATTTCATTTCACAGGTGATGCTTGCGACTAAAGGTTGTATATCTGGTTGAGTTAATTCCCCTACTGTGGGAATACTACTTGCTTAGATTTACGTATATATTCAAGTTGGAGATGCTATTTTCTTAAACAAACTTTGTTTTTATGTTGAAACTAACATACATTTTTAAAAGTCTTTGATGACAAACATCAAATATGTTTTATTGATTTTGTAATGTTGAAATTAACAAACATTTTTAAAAGTCTTTGATGACAAACATCAAACATGTTTTATTGATTTTGTAATGTTGAAATTAACATACATTTTTGAAACTCTTTGATGACAAACATCAAACATGTTTTATTGATTTTGTAAATGAGAAAATAAAATCATGGAAAATATCCTCACTTGTCGACCCAAATTAATAAGATTGAAAAACAAATTAGACGCAAAGACTCTGAGAAAACTGATTGATACATAGTTCTCTATATCTCTACTAGATGCCGCCATTATATGTAAAGATATATATATAGATGTTACTGAATTCATATGAATACATTACACTTCGGAGTATAAAGAAACATCCCCATATTAAAAGATACGTTCAAGCGAATTACTCACATGGTCTTTTAAACGAGAAAAGAATAAAACAGAGGGTATAAACTTCTATATTTCAATAAATTTAAAGGTGTTTTGTCAGTAAAAATTCTTAGTTCTCAAGCAATGCAATTAGAATCATTAGTGGACTTGGTGTTTCTTTGTGCGATATTTTTCTTTCATCTTTCCTAAAACCTTTGTTCTCTTACCACTTTTAAAAAGTGTACATATTTGTGAAAATAAATAAAGATAAGATGTTACGTAGCGTCCTATGCACAAGGCCACCGCTAACTTTGGAGAAATTTGAGTAAACTAAGTACAAATTCACAAGAAACTAAAATATGAGTTCTTTTTTGTATGTTTTATTCAAACAATTATGTTTAAAAAATGGTTAGATCAGTTCTGTATTTCTTGTTTATAGAATGGTTAGATCAGTTCTGTATTTCTTGTTTAAATAATGGTTAGATCGGTTCTGTGTTTCTTGTTTATAGAATGGTTAGATCAGTTCTGTATTTCTTGTTTATAGAATGGTTAGATCAGTTCTGTATTTCTTGTTTAAAGAATGGAACAAATAGGTTCTGTTTCTTCTAATTAAAAGCCCAGTAATAGAGCTGCTTTGTAAGTTCCAAAATCAAGCAAAAATATTATTTATTTTCTGTGAGACAAATGAAGGATAGCGGAAAGACCGAAACAGTTCCAGCATTATGTTATAAAACTTGTTTGTTTATTACCAAGTACAAAAGCTACACGATGGGCTATCTGTGCTTAGCCCACCGCGGGTAGGAAAAACCGGTTTTATTCGCCCTTAGACCAATCTCTGAGCTATTAGTAGGCAAGATGTTTTCCCAAGCTGATAAAATGTCCCGAGTTTTTTATGATGGAGGATGGGATGTCTACATTTATAGATGTTCTGTCTTTTTGGATTTGTTTAATTTCATAGATATTTGGATAAAATTACTTTGTTCTTGTTTAAATTAAGATTTATGTGAACGAGGTTAGTGTGTTCTTATGTGTTCAAATAAGAACCGCTATTAACAAGGTTAATATTAACCTTCAGTGCTAGGTTGCAGCTTTCTTTGGTGTTAAAATGAATAATTCTGCGAGCGAGATTAGTGCGTTCTTTGGTTTTTAAATAAATAACCCTGTAAACGAGGCTAATGTTTCTTCTACGTTTCAACAGATACCTCTGTGAACGAGATTAGTATAGTACTATGGATGGAGCTATTGCAAATAACGGACTCGGTTATTATTGAAAGATTAACTAGAGTGAGGTAGAAGTAGGATAATGATAAGTATACGTTTAGACATTAAAAAAAATATTGAAAATTGATAATTCGCTACATACAAAAGCTTTAACTAAGTGGATTCGGATTTATAAGACTATTTTCAATAATAAACTCTTTCGAGTCCTCTACTTGTGTCGCCGTGTTGTCTTTCTACGCGGTGGGTAGTCACCTGTAGCAATGTCTTTCTCACGTCGATCGATATTTGATTCCTTTGACGTTTTTATGCATTCTCTGAGGTTTTCTTGAACCATTGACGGTAGATGTCGCGTTTCAATCTGTTGGTTTTGTTCAACAAAATTAGCGCTTGTGTGTGTGTGTCATTGGAAGGGAGAGACTGCTCATAAACAATTTATAGAAATAAGACCTTATTCTCGAGGGGTGGAGTTTCTTCCCACTGCGGTAGAAACTCTAGCAAGGACAAGAAGGGTGTTTACTCTCTTCAGACGACTAGGGCGAATCGACCGCTAGTGAACTTTTCTATAGAAGTGAGTCAAAGCTACAGTCGTAGAAGTATGAGAGCGAACAGGTAAAACGTCGAACGCGTATTGAAACAAACCAAGAGACTTAGGATGGGGAAGAAACAGAGTACGCTTAAAAGTGACGTAGTCGCCAAGCTTGTGAAAGAAACGTATTGTAAGTTGATCACAATAACATTCTTTCATATTTTTGTTAATATTTTAATTACTGTTAGCGTTTGATCAGATCAAGCTACCTACTTACATTAAAATTAAAATCATCCCGTTAATAATTAAATATACATTCTTACTTATAAAGAATAGATCGCATAGTTTTATCAGCTGGTACTTTTATCTATTAACGATATTTTCGGCCTTAAACCCAATAATATCTCACGAGGTTCTGTCAGCTTATGAGATTTAGGTTAGTCCTAAATCTATAAATTAATTTAACAATGCAAAACGATTTTAACAATAAAAGTACAATATCAATAAGTTAAAAATAACAAAATTAGATATATTGAACATTGTAACCAATATTGTTAATGAAGATATCAGTGAAGAAACAATAAGGGTAAACCTTACTTAAATGATACTATTTATATTGTATACACAACCACGTTTTATCTGAGTGTTATATTTATATACAGTATCCATTAGATACTCTACCTATCTGTGTTATATCTATATATACAGTATTCATTACATACTCTACCTATCTGTGTTATATCTATATACAGTATCCATTAGATACTCTACCTATCTGTGTTATATCTATATACAGTATCCATTAGATATTCTACCTATCTGTGTTATATCTATATACAGTATACATTACATACTCTACCTATCTGTATGAAAACTACTGAAAGATACAACAGTGATTGTTATGACAACTACTGAAAGATACAACAGTGGTTGATATGAAAACTACTGAAAGATACAACAGTGATTGTTATGACACTTACTGAAAGATACAACAGTGGTTGGTATGAAAACTACTGAAAGATACAACAGTGATTGTTATGACAACTACTGAAAGATACAACAGTGATTGTTATGACACCTACTGAAAGATACAACAGTGGTTGCTATGACAACTATTGAAAGATACAACAGTGGTTGGTATGAAAACTACTGAAAGATACAACAGTGATTGTTATGACAACTACTGAAAGATACAACAGTGGTTGATATGAAAACTACTGAAAGATACAACAGTGATTGTTATGACACCTACTGAAAGATACAACAGTGGCTGGTATGAAAACTACTGAAAGATACAACAGTGATTGTTATGACAACTACTGAAAGATACAACAGTGGTTGATATGAAAACTACTGAAAGATACAACAGTGATTGTTATGACACCTACTGAAAGATACAACAGTGGTTGGTATGAAAACTACTGAAAGATACAACAGTGATTGTTATGACAACTACTGAAAGATACAACAGTGATTGATATGAAAACTACTGAAAGATACAACAGTGATTGTTATGACACCTACTGAAAGATACAACAGTGGTTGTTATGACAACTATTAAAAGATACAACAGTGGTTGGTATGAAAACTACTGAAAGATACAACAGTGGTTGCTATGACACCTACTGAAAGATACAACAGTGATTGTTATGACAACTATTGAAAGATACAACAGTGGTTGGTATGAAAACTACTGAAAGATACAACAGTGATTGTTATGACAACTATTGAAAGATACAACAGTGGTTGTTATGAAAACTACTGAAAGATACAACAGTGATTGTTATGACAACTACTGAAAGATACAACAGTGGTTGATATGAAAACTACTGAAAGATACAACAGTGGTTGTTATGACAACTACTGAAAGATACAACAGTGGCTGTTATGAAGACTTCTCGAAGATACGATAGGGATTTTCACGATAAAGGTTGAACGATACAACAGTGGTTGCTATGACAAGTTCTGAAAGATATTTCAGTGATTTTTATGATGACTACTCAAAGATGCCACAGTCGTTGCTATGACAATTCTGGACGATCATTTTTGTATACTAACGATAAACTTATAAATATTAAACGTACTCGTCATATGTCTATATTTCATATTATTAACTTTACAATTGTATATTAATTATACGCAACAATATTATATTGCTAGAAGCTGTACGAACATACAGTGTTACTAAAACCGTGTCCTCACTTTTATATTTCTTTTTCGTTGTTTATACATGGAACAACTAAAGGATGAGAATGTGTGGAGAAGTGATAATTAAGATACGTTGATGTTATTTCAACTGGACAAACATAACACAGCTAATTTACATAAGTGAATGATAACTCGGCGTTTCTAATCTACATTGTAAAGTGGCTCAACTCTCGCATACTGTCAATTGAAAATTCTAATTACTTTACAATCCAAATATCTTCTCATCCTAAAACAACAGATATATACAAAAACAGATTAGTAGACAGACAGATACAAAGTAAATCGATGGATAGATAGATAAAAAATAGATCGATAGACAGACAGATAAGAAATAGATCAATAGACGGACAGATATCAATTAGATACACAGACAGTGAAGCAGATAACAAAATAGACAGAAGGATGAAAAGCGATAGATAGGTAAAAATGCATAAAGAGATAGATAGATGGTACTACATTTTGACAAGAAATAAAAGTCGTGATACCTCGTTGCTGAACGAACTGTTAGTGCTGATTGAAGGTTGAGGTAATACTTCCAGTAACATCATTGAGTGGATCAAAAACTAATTGGATATTTTCTCGAGTTAATTCACCATGTTTTGACGCATAATAAAAATAAGACAGCACTAAGTCATCAAAGTTCGTAGTCTTGAAAACCTTGGGGACTTGAAGGAGATGGATAGTACATATAATAAATTGATAATGTTTATAACTAGCTGAGATGAAAAACTCCCCTCATTACTCCTGAGCGGTTCTATGTGTGTGATGTTTGAAAAAATAATAGACATTATTAATGCAACCTTAATTATAGTTTCTTTGCTACTAATTCAGTCTTAAATTGCCTTATATCTGTTATTAATACAACCATAATTGTATTATATTTACTATTAATAATTCAACCTTCAATTAATCCAACATTAATTGTTTTATCTTTACTAGTAACACGTTATTTATTCAACTGTTGTTATTGTGTTATTTTACACAGTAGATTATTGTCTAGTCAGTTGATTAGTGTCTGTTATCCACTTACACCCACCTTATAATCACTGTTATACCCAGGTTATATGTACATTATACACACTGTTATACCATATTATACCCTATGTTATATCCACGTTATACCTACTGTTACACCCACCTTATAATCACTGTTATACCCAGGTTATATGTACATTATACACACTGTTATACCATATTATACCCTATGTTATATCCACATTATACCTACTGTTATATCCACGTTATACCTACTGTTATACCCACCTTATAATCACTGCTATACCCAAGTTATATGTACATTATACACACTGTTATACCATATTATACCCTATGTTATATCCACGTTATACCTACTGTTACACCCACCTTATAATCACCGTTATACCCAGGTTATATGTACATTATACACACTGTTATACCATATTATACCCTATGTTATATCCACGTTATACCTACTGTTACACCCACCTTATAATCACCGTTATACCCAGGTTATATGTACATTATACACACTGTTATACCATATTATACCCTATGCTTATATCCACGTTATACCTACTGTTATACCCACCTTATACCCACCGTTATACCCAGGTTATATGTACATTATACACACTGTTATACCATATTATACCCTATGTTATATCCACGTTATACCTACTGTTATACCCACCTTATAATCACCGTTATACCCAGGTTATATGTACATTATACACACTGTTATACCATATTAACCTTATGTTATATCCACATTATACCTACTGTTATATCCACGTTATACCTTCTGTTATACACATCTTATAATCACTGTTATACCCAGGTTATATGTACATTATACACACTGTTATACCATATTATACCCTATGTTATATCCACATTATACCTACTGTTATACCATATTATACCCTATGTTATATCCACGTTATACCTACTGTTACACCCACCTTATAATCACCGTTATACCCAGGTTATATGTACATTATACACACTGTTATACCATATTATACTCTATGTTATATCCACGTTATACCTACTGTTACACCCACCTTATAATCACCGTTATACCCAGGTTATATGTGCATTATACACACTGTTATACCATATTATACCTTATGTTATATCCACGTTATACCTACTGTTATACCCACCTTATACCTAATCACCGTTATACCCAGGTTATATGTACATTATACACACTGTTATACCATATTATACCCTATGCTATATCTACGTTATACCTACTGTTATAGATATATATATCTTTTTAAATAGTTTCTATCACGAACTGTGTGCCTAGTGGATATTGTAACAAAAGCAACGATCTGTTTTCAGCAAAGTTACACCTTATTCAGTTTTTATATTTTATCGGCTCCTTTAAATGAAAATACAGAGATGTACAACTTTCTCATTAGCGGCACGCGCAAGGCTCTTGATCACGAACTGTCTCACCCCAACTATAAAGGGTGTACTTCATCATAACGTGTTTGTTTGAAATAAGACTTTCTTTGATGAATGGATTAAAGGGGAAAAAAAGTGTGTTTGTCAAAAAGTTCACTAAAACCAGGAGACTATGGTTTGTTATGGCATGATTTAAGAAGTACTCTCAATCTGGGAAACAAGCTTTACAGGTCACGAGGGATTTGGTTCTGGAGAGTATATAGCAAAGCTGTCTTGTCGCGTATTCAGTAGATGATACCGATCACAATGATGTTGTGATTACTTCTTGATAACGATAAAGCTTACTTCCACTATCATGTCATCGAGAATACATTACTTTATTTTTTTCTAAATCTTCAATAAAACTGAACCGTTTCCTAATAAAACCTCTGTTTGTCGTCTGCGCTAGACTTTAATATTCAATTGAAATTTACTACACAGAAAAACAAAGAAATTAACGTCATACTTGTGTTTAGCTCTTATCTTTACCTCTATATAATAAATATGAGATTCTAATCAATAGTGTATAAAGGTAATTAACAAACAGTATGATAAACGATGTTTACTGTTTAATGAAATCACTATGATAAACGATGTTTACTGTTTAATGAAATCACTATGATAAACGATGTTTACTGTTTAATGAAATCACTATGATAAACGATGTTTACTGTTTAATGAAATCACTATGATAAACGATGTTTACTGTTTAATGAAATCGGTATGATAAACGATGTTTACTGTTTAATGAAATCAGTTACTGTTTAATGAAATCACTACAGTAAACAGTAAATGTTGTTTATCATAGTTTTCTGTCCAATAAAGATTTTAATCTAAGGCGTTTTGTTTTTCTTTCTCTTTTTTAAAGCTGTTCATTTTGTTATTTTCAGTTTCAGAGAAAGAAATTCGACAATGGTGAGTATAAGTAAAACTACTATAATGTCATTATTACCAGCCTGTTAAGTACAATACCAGTAAAACTACTATAACGTTATTATTACCAGCCTGTTAAGTACGATACCAGTAAAACTACTATAACGTTATTATTACCAGCCTGTTAAGTACGATACCAGTAAAACTACTATAATGTTATTATTACCAGCC